>NC_057401.1:28203300-28426240 GCF_019320065.1 Cervus canadensis | reverse complement strand
TCCTGAGACTACAGGAAGAATAAAACTGAAATCCAGAGGCAGGAAACTTAAGCCCAAAACCTGAGAACACCAGAAAACTCCTGACTACATGGAACTTTAAGCAATAAGTGACCGTCCAAAAGCCTCCACACCTACACTGAAACCAACCACCACCCAAGAGCCAGTAAGTTTTAGAGCAAGACATACCACGCAAATTCTCCAGCAACACAGGAACATAGCCCCGAATGTCAACATACAGGCTGCCCAAGGTGACACCTAACACATAGACCCATCTCAAAACTCATTACTGGGCACTCCATTGCTCTCCAAAAAGAAGAAATCAAGTTCCACGCACCAGTACACTGACGCAAGCTTCCCTAACCGGGAAACCTTGACAAGCCAATCGTCTAACCCCACCCACTGGGTTAATCCTCCACAACAAAAAGGAACCACAGACCTCCAGAATACAGAAAGTCCACTCCAGACACAGCAATCTAAACAAGATGAAAAGGCAAAGAAATACCCAACAGGTAAAGGAACATGAAAAATGCCCACCAAGTCAAACAAAAGAGGAGGAGATAGGGAATCTACCTGAAAAAGAATTTAAAATAATGATAATAAAAATGATCCAAAATCTTGAAAACAAAATGGAGTTACAGATAAAGAGCCTGGAGACAAAGATTGAAAAGATACAAGAATTGTTTAATAAAGACCTAGAAGAAATAAAAAAGAGTCAATTAAAAATGAACCATGCAATGAATGAGATCAAAAACACTTTGGAGGGAACCAAGAGTAGAATAACGGAGGCAGAAGATAGGATAAGTGAGGTAGAAGATAAAATGGTGGAAATAAATGAAGCAGAGAGGAAAAAAGAAAAAAGGATCAAAAGAAATGAGCGACAACCTCAGACCTCTGGACAATGTTGAAACGCTACCCAACATCGATCATAGGAGTTTCCAGAAGAAGAAGACGAAAGGGCCATGAGACAGAAAATACTCGAGGAGATAATAGCTGAAAACTTCCCTAAAATGGGAAGGAAATAGCCACCCAAGTCCAAGAAACCCAGAGAGTCCCAAACAGGATAAACCCAAGGCGAAACACCCCAAGACACATATTAATCAAATTAACAAAGATCAAACACAAAGAACAAATATTAAAAGCAGCAAGGGAGAAACAACAAATAACACACAAAGGGATTCCCACAAGGATAACAGCTGATCTATCAATAGAAACCCTCCAGGCCAGAAGGGAATGGCCAGACATACTGAAGTAATTTGAAAGAGAATAACCTACCAACCTAGATTACTGTATTCCAGCAAGGATTCATTCAGATATGAGGAAACTCAAAAAGCTTACAGAATAACGCAAAAGCTGAGAGAATCACACCACCAAACCAGCTCTTCAACAAATGCTAAAGGATCTCTCTAGACAGGAAATGCAGAAAGGTTGTATAAACGTGAACCCAAAACAACAAAGTAAATGGCAACGGGACCACACCTATCAATAATTACCTTAAATGTAAATGGGTTGAATGCCCCAACCAAAAGACAAAGATTGGCTGAATGGATACAAAAACAAGACCCCCTATATATGCTGTCTACAAGAGACCCACCTCAAAACAAGAGACACATACAGACTAAAAGTGAAGGGCTGGAAAAAAATATTTCACACAAACGGAGACCAAAAGAAAGCAGGAGTCGCAATACTCATATCAGATAAAATAGACTTTCAAATAAAGGATGTGAAAAGAGACAAAGAAGGACACTACATAATGATCAAAGGATCAATCAAAGAAGAAGATATAACAATTATAAAAATATATGCACCCAACATAGGAGCACCGCAATATGTACGGCAAATGCTAACGAGTATGAAAGAGGAAATTAATAGTAACACAATAATAGTGGGAGACTTTAATACCCCACTCACAACTATGGATAGATCAACTAAACAGAAAATTAACAAGGAAACACAAACCTTAAATGACACAATGGACCAGCTTAGACCTAATTGATATCTATAGGACATTTCACCCCAAAACAATCAACTTCACCTTTTTCTCAAGTGCACACGGAAACCTTTCCCAGAATAGATCACATCCTGGGCCATAAATCTAGCTTGGAAAAATTCAAAAAAATTTGAATTCATTCCAGTCATCTTTTCTGACCACAGTGCAGTAAGATTTAGATCGCAATTACAGGAAAAAAATTTGTTAAAAATTCAAACATATGGAGGCTAAATAACACGCTTCTGAATAACCAACAAATCATTAGAAGAAATCAAAAAAGAAATCAAAATATGCATAGAAATGAATGAAAATGAAAACACAAGAACCCAAAACCTATGGGACACTGTAAAAGCAGTGCTAAGGGGGAGGTTCATAGCATTACAGGCTTACATCAAGAAACAAGAAAAAAGCCAAATAAATAACCTAACTCTACACCTAAAGCAATTAGAGAAGGAAGAAATGAAGAACCCCAGGGTTAGTAGAAGGAAAGAAATCTTAGAAATTAGGGTAGAAATAAATGCAAAAGAAACTAAAGCGACCATAGCAAAATCAACAAAGCTAAAAGCTGGTTTTTTGAAAAAATAAACAACATTGACAAACCATTAGCAAGACTCATTAAGAAACAAAGAGAGAAAAACCAAATTAACAAAATTAGAAATGAAAATGGAGAGATCACAACAGACAACACTGAAATACAAAGGATCATAAGAGACTACTACCAGCAGCTCTATGCCAATAAAATGGACAACTTGGATGAAATGGACAAATTCTTAGAAAACTATAACTTTCCAAAACTGAACCAGGAAGAAATAGAAGATCTTAACAGACCCATCACAAGCAAGGAAATCGAAACTGTAATCAAAAATCTTCCAGCAAACAAAAGCCCAGGACCAGATGGCTTCACAGCTGAATTCTACCAAAAATTTAGAGAAGAGCTAACACCTATCTTACTCAAACTCTTCCAGAAAATTGCAGAAGAAGGTAAACTTCCAAACTCATTCTATGAGGCCACCATCACCCTAATTCCAAAA
Organism: Cervus canadensis; assembly: GCF_019320065.1. Taxonomy (NCBI): domain Eukaryota; kingdom Metazoa; phylum Chordata; class Mammalia; order Artiodactyla; family Cervidae; genus Cervus; species Cervus canadensis. The sequence continues at coordinate 28,423,222 of NC_057401.1, read as the reverse complement.
CCTGACAAAGATGCCACAAAAAAAGAAAACTACAGGCCAATATCACTGATGAACATAGATGCAAAAATCCTTAACAAAATTCTAGCAAACAGAATCCAACAACATATTAAAAAAATCATGCACCATGACCAAGTGGGCTTTATCCCAGGAATGCAAGGATTCTTTAATATCCACAAATCAATCAATGTAATACACCACATTAACAAAATGAAAGATAAAAACCATATGATTATCTCAATAGATGCAGAGAAAGCCTTTGACAAAATTCAACACTCATTTATGATTAAAACTCTCCAGAAAGCAGGAATAGAAGGAATATACCTCAACATAATAAAAGCTATATATGACAAACCCACAGCAAGCATCACCCTCAATGGTGAAAAATTGAAAACATTTCCCCTGAAATCAGGAACAAGACAAGGGTGCCCACTCTCACCACTACTATTCAACATAGTGTTGGAAGTTTTGGCCACGGCAATCAGAGCAGAAAAAGAAGTAAAAGGAATCCAGATAGGAAAAGAAGAAGTGAAACTCTCACTGTTTGCAGACGACATGATCCTCTACATAGAAAACCCTAAAGACTCTACCAGAAAATTACTAGAGCTAATCAATGAATATAGTAAAGTTGCAGGATATAAAATTAACACACATAAATCCCTTGCATTCCTATACACTAACAATGAGAAAACAGAAAGAGAAATTAAGGAAACAATACCATTCACCATTGCAACAAAAAGAATAAAATACTTAGGAGTATATCTACCTAAAGAAACAAAAGACCTATACATAGAAAACTATAAAACACTGATGAAAGAAATCAAAGGGGACACAAACAGATGGAGAAACATACCGTGTTCATGGATTGGAAGAATCAATATTGTCAAAATGGCTATTCTACCCAAAGCAATCTATAGATTCAATGCAATCCCTTTCAAGCTACCAACGGTATTTTTCACAGAACTAGAACAAATAATTTCACAATTTGTATGGAAATACAAAAAAACCTCGAATAGCCAAAGTAATCTTGAGAAAGAAGAATGGAACTGGAGGAATCAGCCTGCCTGACTTCAGACTATATTACAAAGCCACAGTCATTTCAAGACAGTGTTGGTACTGCACCAAAGACCCAGAAATATAGACCAATGGAACAGAATAAGAAAGCCCAGGAGATAAATCACGAACTATGGACAACCTTACTTTGGACAAAGGAGCAAGGGATATACAATGGAAAAAAGACAACCTCTTTAACAAGTGGTGCTGGGAAAACTGGTCAACCACTTGTAAAAGAATGAAACTAGAACACTTTCTAACACCATACACAAAAATAAACTCAAAATGGATTAAAGATCTAAATGTAAGACCAGAAACTATAAAACTCCTAGAGGAGAACATAGGCAAAACACTCTCCGACATAAATCACAGCAAGATCCTCTATGACCCACCTCCCAGAATATTGGAAATAAAAGCAAAACTAAACAAATGGGACCTAATGAAACTTAAAAGCTTTTGCACTACAAAGGAAACTATAAGTAAGGTGAAAAGACAGCCCTCAGATTGGGAGAAAATATAGCAAATGAAGAAACAGACAAAGGATTAATCTCAAAAATATACAAGCAACTCCTGCAGCTCAATTCCAGAAAAATAAATGACCCAATCAAAAAATGGGCCAAAGAACTAAACAGACATTTCTCCAAAGAAGACATACAGATGGCTAACAAACACATGAAAAGATGCTCAACATCACTCATTATTAGAGAAATGCAAATCAAAACCACAATGAGGTACCATTACACGCCAGTCAGGATGGCTGCTATCCAAAAGTCTACAAGCATTAAATGCTGGAGAGGGTGTGGAGAAAAGGGAACCCTCTTACACTGTTGGTGGGAATGCAAACTAGTACAGCCACTATGGAGAACAGTGTGGAGATTTCTTAAAAAACTGTAAATAGAATTGCCATATGACCCAGCAATCCCACTTCTGGGCATACACACTTGAGAACCAGATCTGAAAGAGACACATGCACCCCAATGTTCATCGCAGCACTGTTTATAATAGCCAGGACATGGAAGCAACCTAGACGCCCATCAGCAGATGAATGGATAAGGAAGCTGTGGTACATATACACCATGGAATATTACTCAGCCGTTAAAAAGAATTCATTTGAATCAGTCCTAATGAGATGGATGAAACTGGAGCCCATTATACAGAGTGAAGTAAGCCAGAAAGATAAAGAACATTACAGCATACTAACACATATATATGGAATTTAGAAAGATGGTAACGATAACCCTATATGCAAAACAGAAAAAGAGACACAGAAATACAGAACAGACTTTTGAACTCTGTGGGAGAAGGTGAGGGTGGGATGTTTCAAAAGAACAGCATGTATACTATCTATGGTGAAACAGATCACCAGCCCAGGTGGGATGCATGAGACAAGTGCTCGGGCCTGGTGCACTGGGAAGACCCAGAGGAATCGGGTGGAGAGGGAGGTGGGAGGGGGGATCGGGATGGGGAATAAGTGTAAATCTATGGCTGATTCATATCAATGTATGACAAAACCCACTGAAATGTTGTGAAGTAATTAGCCTCCAACTAATAAAAAAATTAAAAAAAAAAAAGAAAAAGAAAATGAAAGAGGAGAGTGAAAAAGTTGGCTTAAAGCTCAACATTCAGAAAACTAAGATCATGGCATCTGGTCTCATCACTTCATGGCAAATAGATGGCGAAACAAAGGAAACAGTGAGAGACTTTTTTCCCCCTTGGGCTCCAAAATCACTGCAGATGGTGATTTCAGCCATGAAATGAAAAAATGCTTGCCCCTTGGAAGAAAAGTTACGACCAACCTAGACAGCATATTAAAAAGCAGAGGCATTATTTGCCAACAAAAGTCCATCTAGCCAAGGCTATGGTTTTTCCAGTAGAAGAATTGATGCCTTTGAACTGTGTTGTTGGAGAAGACTCTTGAGAGTCCCTTGGACTGCAAGGAGATCCAACCAGTCCATCCTAAAGGAGATCAATCCTGGGGGTTCACTGAAAGTACTGATGCTAAAGTTGAAACTCCAATACACTGGCCACCTGACTCAAAGAAATAACTCATTTGAAAAGACCCTGATACTGGGAAAGAATGAAGGTGGGAGGAGAAAGGGATGACAGAGAATGAGATGGTTGGATGGCATCACTGACCCCTTGGACATGAGTTTGAGTAAACTCTGGGAGTTGGTGATGGACAGGGAAACCTGGCGTGCTACAGTCCATGGGGTCGCAAAGAGTCAGATGCGACTGAGCGACTGAACTAACTGAACCAATCCAGGGAAATTTACTTTTATGGAAATAAATAAATATATTGTTTGTAAGGTAGTTTTCAGTGCCCCCTTTTTGCTTCTTTCCCTGTAATCACTCTTTTGGGTAAAAGAAGTCTAACCCAAGTCTCTGCTAGAGATACACCTTCAAGATGCAGTGTGTCCATAAACCTGAATGTGTCTGAGGTAATCTGCCTACATGAGTCATTTACACGCATGGAGCCGGAGATGAGCATAAACCTTCCCTTCCCTTCTCGGATATATCAATGAAACTAAGGCGCCAAGCCGAGCAGCAAGGTGCCGAGAGATTCGATGCTATGTCCCACTTCAGAGGCTACCTAGGCATTCTTTTCTTTGTCCTGTCAGTTTTAGTTTTGGTCCACATCTCCTGGACTCCAGGAAATGTTTTTTCTAAAGCTCTTCTCCCAACATGCACCAACACATATTCCCCATGCTAAAGTGGAATTGCTAAGTTAATAATTTGTTTCATGGAAATTTTAATTGGGAAATGTAAATTGCGTTTTCCCAAGAAATACATACACACAAACTATCGAGAACTCATTTATAATTAAAACCATGCTGAGTGGAAGGCTGAATGTACAGTTTAAAAAATCATTTGGTGCTAGCAAGTTATTTATTTTAACTATTCTTGTTCCAACAAAGAAGTTGCTATAGAATGTCAATTAAGTTTAAACCCAAAGTCTTTATTTGGCTAAAAGATTTCTTAAAAATTGGATGTCCTATATATTTAACATGATTTTCCATACCACTGGAATGCATTTATTCTCCTTCAAAAGGAAGCAAGACTTTGAATTAAACTAAGGGTATTGGGAATAAAAATGATCTTTAGCAAAACCAGGTTATACCAGCTAATGGTGTAATATTTGGGAAACAGGAACTATACCATGACAGTTTAATCCATCTAAATCTTTAAATCTGTTACTTTCTCTTTGAAGTTGTAGAAAGGGAAACCAGTGATTGAAAGTGTAATGTACATGGTGTTTCCACAATATTCCTTGGTGTCATGTTTAAGTTAGACTGCCTCTCTGACATCTGAGAATCCACCTACTTATCATGTCAGGGAGTTGTTTAAAGAATCTGATTTTATAAATCTGTGAAGCATCTTACAGCTTTCCTGTCTCAAGATGCGGGATAGTTTTCACTCTTCTCTGGAAACTCAGTACTGTGGTAAACCGAACAGTGAGTGCAGGTCCAACAGTGACTCTTTTAAATTTGGCAGTATAAAAAAATCAAAACTTAATCCATGAGCTTTCACTTTTTTCTCATCTTTTAATTTCTTTCATATCACACAAAAAAATGAGTATATAGTTACCATGATCAAGCAACATGCAACTTAAGGCAGGCAGAATTTAAACAAATATCTAATCAAATAAAAATCAAATTGCCCAGTCACTTTAATTGCCCAATCTATTGTTAGTATCCTATATTTCCCCTCTCTTATTAGTTTATTTCTTTTCTTATTTTTTACTCTCATACACACCTGCCCCATAGACACACGTTACAACATAGGAAATGGAGAGTCTATTCCCAAAATGATTTATTTATATTTTAGTAGCCTTGGCTGGCACACTTAAGTATTCCTACCAAGTGTTTATTGTTCCAATATCCATCTAGATAGAGGCTTGATTCTCCTTAGTTAGATCTAATCTTTTCCCCAATTTGGAAAAAGAGGGTAAACACTGAGAAGGTCAAGGCACTACAAAGACTAATTGTTTGGCGGGGAGAACATTTTGAATGTTAATTCATTCATGTATTGATGTATATGTTGACTAACAAGTATTTATGAAGAGATTACCATTTTCAGGCACTTTTCTAAGGATATAAAAAGTAAGCAAATATCCTACTTATTTGGGATAGTGACAGTGGGATGACACAGACAATATACAAACAAATTTTTTAAATTTATTTTTTGACTGGAGGAAAATTACAATGTCATGTTGTTTTTTGCCATACAGCAAGGCAAACCAGCCATAATTATACACACATCACCTCCCTCTTGAGCCTCCCCCCCTCCCTCCTTCTCACCCCTCTAGGTCATCACAGAGCACCAGACTGGGCTTCCTGTGTCATATAGTATTCTATATATGTCAATGCTACTTTCTCCACTCATCCCACTCTTTCCTTGTCCTATTGTGTCCACAGGTCTGCTTTCTATATCTGTGTCTCCATTTCTTCCCTGCAAATAGACTGGTCAATATTCTATAATAGCATTAATATAGTATATTTATTTTTCTATTTTTGACTTACTTCACCCTGTACAACAGGTTCTAGTTTCACCCACCTCACTAGAACTAACTCAAATTCATTCTTTTTCATGGCTGAGTAATATTCCATTGTATATAAGCACCACATCTTTATCCATTCATCTATTGATGGACATCTAGGTTGCTTCTATGTACAAGCTACTATAAATAGTGCTCCTATGAACATTGGGGTTATGTATTTTTTTCAATTATGGTTTTCTCAGGGTATATGCCCAGTAGTGGGATTGCTGGGTCATATGGTACCTTTATTCCTAGTTTTTTAAGGAACCTCCATAGTGTTCTCCACAGAGGCTGTATCAATATACATTCCAACCAACAGTGCAAGAGGATTTTCTTTTCTCCACATCCTCTCTACCATTTAACGTTTGTAGACTTTTTGATGATGGTCATTCTGACTGGTGTGAGATGATCAAACCAATTAAAAATATATATATTTTAAAAGGCCACCTTAACTGCCTCCTGAGAAACCTGGATGCAGGTCAAAAAGCAACAGATTGAACCAGATATGGAAAAACTAAGTGGTTCAAAATCTGGAAAAGCGTACACCAAGGCTGTATGTGGTTACCCTGCTTATTTAACTTATACGCAGAGTACATCATGAGAAATGCCAGGCTGGATGAAGCTCAAGCTAGAATAAAGATTGCTGGGAGAAATATCAATAGCCTCAGATATGCAGGTGGCACCACCTTTATGGCAGAAAGCCAAGATGAATTAAAGAACCTTTTGATGACATTGAAAGAGGAGAGTGAAAAAGCTGGCTTAAATGTCAACATTTAAAAAATGTTGAAATTTTAAAAATCAGCATTCAAAAAATGAAGATCATGGCATCCAGTCCCATCACTTCACGGTAAATAGATGGGGAAAAATGAAAACAGTGACAGACTTTATTTTGGGGGGCTCCAAAATCACTGCAGATGGTGACTGCAGCCATGAAATTAAAAGATGCTTGCTCCTTGGAGAAAAAGCTATGACAAATCTAGGCAGTGTATTAAAAAGCAGAGACATTACTTGGCCAACAAAGGTCCATGTAGTCAAAGCTATAGCTTTTCCAAGATTCATGTATGGTTGTGGACTTTCCTGGTGGCTCAGACATTAAAGAATCTGCCTGCAATGGAGGAGATGCAGGTTCAATCCCTGGGTTGGGAAGATCCCCTAGAGAAAAAAATAACTACCCACTCCAGTAATCTTGCCTGGAAAATTCTGTGGATAGAGGAGTGCGGGGAGCCGGCCTGACTGCTCAGGCCCCTTCTCGGCCCTGAGAGAGATCTAAGAGGTCCCTCTCTGTCCCGCCACCCCTGATTTGTTAAAGTGAAAATTGGCCTTTCTCTCCTCCCTCAAGGAAATCGCTGCAGCCACCATTTGCCCATTTTCCTGACTCTGATAAGATTATCGGGCTCCTGTGAATGGCTTATGTCTAGGTAGTCTTTACCTGATTGCAAGACGCTGGTGCCATGCTCTGCTGGAGTTAAGATAAAACTCCTGAGCTAAAACTAGTGTCTGCAGTTCTGCACGTATGCAAGTCTTTGATCTAAAATTTGGTGAATCCTGTTAGTATATATATGTATGTTACCCCTCAATAAAGTCGTCAGAATCAGTCACAAGCTGACTCCGTCCCTCTCAACCCCATCTTTCCTAGTCTTTTATTTCTCAGGTGCTCTGGTGATTGCGTCCTCGACCTGTTCCTTTTGCCGGCAGGCCCGGCAGAGGAGCCTAGTGGGCTACAACCTATGGAATCACAAAGAGTCAGACACAACTGAGTGACTAATACATATGGATGTGAGAGTTGGACTATAAAGAAGGCTGAGAGCCAAAGAATTGATGCTTTCAAATTGTGGTTCTGGATAAGACTCTTGAGTGTCCATTGGAGAGCAAGGAGGTCAGTCAGTCCTAAAGGAAATCAACCCTGAATATTCATTGGAAGGACTGATGCTGACGCTGAAGCTCCAATACTTTGGTTACCTGATGAAAAGAGCTGACTCATTGTAAAAGACCCTAATGCTGGGAAAGATTGAGGACAGGACAAGAAGGGGGCGACAGAGGATGAGACGGTTGGATGGCATCACTGACTCAACGGACATGAGTTTGAGCAAACTCTGGGAGATAGTGAAGAATAGAGAAGGCTGATGTGCTGCAGTCCATGTGGTCACAGAGAGTCAGACACCACTGTGTGACTGAACAACAGCAATAATGAAAAGCGGTGTGAAGAAAATAAAACATCAGAAGTGGACAGCAAGTGATAAAAGCTACATTTTTATATATGGAGGTGACATAAATATATATATGGGGCAGATGATATTATTATACATGCTATTATATAAGGTATATTGTATAATAATATACATATTATATTACGTATAATAATATGTAATATTATTATAATACTGTATAATAATATGTAGTATAGGGAGAAGCCACAGAATGCTGGTGGAAGAATGGTCCGTCAGAAGGAAAATGCTGAGATGGATGCAAGCTTTGTGTGTGTTTATATGAAACAGTGTTGCTGAAACTGAGTGAGAGAGAAAAAACAGTGGTAGGGTATGCAAACGAAGAAGTAACCAGGGGTGATCAAAGGATAATGAACTTTGTCAGATGCTTTTTCTACGTCTATTGAGATGATCATGTGGCTTTTATCCTTCATTCCGTTAAGGTGGTGTATCACATTAGTTGATATAGTTATGTTAAACCTAATGTAAGTCATGCCTGATCATTGCGTATAAGCTTTCTGACATGTTAAATCACATTGTTAGCACTTTACTGAGCATTTTTGCATCTAGGTTTATCAGAAATAATGGCCTATAATTTTCTTTAAGTTTGTTCTTTTATTTTTCTAGTTCCTTGAAGTATAAAGTTAGATTGTTTATCTGAGATCCCTCTTCTTCTTTAACATAGGTATTTATCACTGAAGTCTCCCCTCCTCTAAGTGTAATGGAAAGTCATCAAAAGGTTTTGAGCATTTTAAAAGGTTTACTCTGCTATATGGTACCTAGATCGGAAGCTGGCAAGAGTGCAGTCGTGGCATCAAAGACTGCTGTGGATCAAAGGCATTCATGAAGCCTACCTAACACTGAAATCTTCCTGAAATAGAGACTTTGGTAGATATGAGCCTTCCTTGTGTTTATCCTCTGCTCTATTTCCCAGATCTTGTTTTGTGTTCCACATTTAGATGTGAACAAACAACACATTTTCTCTCCAAAAACTCCACATGGGAGGCACTTTTCTGATAACTCTGAGAAAGAAAGATGTGCAGGTGAATGGAATATTTTCTTTCTTGGGTTACTTTAGAGTTTGGTTTTTGAATCTCAGCAATGTTAACATCTGGGATGAGATAATTCTTCATTTGGGGGGACTATCCTTTGCTCTTTAGGATTTAGCAGCCCCTTGGCTTCTACATACTAGATACCAGCAGCACCTCTAAAATAGTGATGAAGTTGTTTCAGATCTTGCCAAATTTGCCCCTGGGGGCCATATCTCCTCCCCAGCTGAGGACTGCTAATTCATACATTTTACAGAGAAAACCAGTTTTATTTCAAAAATATTAATCAAAATATTGGCTAACATTGTACATGCAAATTATAATCTTTTTTCTTTCTTTCCAGAGGCTTAATATATATATTTTTGCCTAATAAATTTTGAAGTGTTACATAGCTTATACCTTTGCCTATTAATTACCTATTTCACCCTATTTAACAGGTAATTAAATAAATCTTTTATTCAACTGGTATTGCTAATTTTACGTATTAGGATGGGGAATATGCAGATTTCCTCAGATATAAATTCCATGTTAATAGCAGTTCATGTTTGGGTGATATAACCCTCTATTGATGAGATGGTTATGTTTCTACAGAGAGTTTTGTCTAATAAATGAAAGAAAATTAGGGTTCTTTGTTTTAATATACCACATCTCTTTTTTGAAAGACAATCATCCACTATGTGCTAATAGCATTTAATGTATTCTTATAATACCTTTTTCAGTTAAAATGCTCACATTCCTGTTATCTGAATTTACATTGGTTTTAAAGTAGATTCTACAGATTAAGCCAAAATGAATTGGTAAGATGGTACAGAAAAACCCAAACTAACTTTATAGCCAACCCAATACATTATCTGAGCAGTCACATCAAGAATCAACAATCATATTTTGACACACTTTAGCTTAGAAATACAGTGAATGTTCATTCTGTATTCATGATTCAAATGTGAATTGTGTCACCTGGAGTTATACTACATGACTGGGATACAGAAGAGATAATACAATATAGATTTTGCCCTTAGTAAGCTTACACTGAAATTTGAAGAATTCTGTCAAAAAGCATACAGAGAAAAACCACAACAACCTGTGTCCTAGGATTATAATTGTGAGATAATATATGCCAAGAACCTGAGGCTTGTCCAATCAGCGTTGTCTTTCAGGGAAAACAGATCTTATGTATTCTAGGTTAGTCTCATGAATTATGGAAAAGTTAAGACTTGAGTTAAACTTTGAAGGATGGGCAGAGAGTGAGGGATTATATGAGCAAAATCATAGCAGAGGTAAAATACAAGCAAGGTTTGGTTTATGAATGTTCTAGATTTATTATAGCAGTGGGAATCTAAAATCTCTTTTTGGTAGTCCCTTTTATAGATGCCTTAAGCAAGGATGCATTTTTTTCGTGTGTGGAAAGTGGGATAAGCATTGAAAATTTGGTTAAACACAACTTTACATAGAAATGTCAATGCTAGAAACTATTTTTGATAACACTATCTCCAGTCAGCAGATGATAAAATATTAACACACATAATAGCATCATTGTCACATCTGGTTGGTGTATTTAATCATATTTTTTTGGATTAGGTGGAAATCAGGGGACTCTTGGTGGGACTAGTTGGAGACATCTCAACAGGACATAGGATATGAAAAGGGGACACAAGATCTTAAGGGTGGAGTCCATGAAAGCTCTAGACATGCAGTTGCTAGAGGAAAAAGTTCAAAGACTGAAGGGGTAGAGAGTCAAATACATACTGGCCAACAGCATTTCAGAACAATATGTTTTCAGTCTACAGAGATCATCTAGTTGGATAAAATGTTTCTGTAATAAATGCTATTACAGGAATATAAAAGCAGAGTAATGAGTTCATAGTGTAAACTATCTCAGTTCCCAAATTGGAATTCAGTTCCTGAGATATTGAAAAATGAAGAATAATGGCATGTGCTGAGGTGAAAAGCAGCCTGGTTAAAAATCATATGCAAATCAGTCTTAAAATTTATTCATAAAAAGATGCCTGAACTTATCAAATTGCCTTCAACTCCTTTTAATATTTCTCAGTATTTATGAAGATGATGAATTTTGATTGTGAGTACTAATATCAAAAACTTTAAAATTACTGAACCAATACCATGATGTCATTTCCATTTTTAATATATTTCTAATTTTCATTTTGGTAGATTTCTAACCAGTGTGTGTATTGTTGATCAATCTTAAGAATTTTCAAATCAAGATAATTTTTCATTTACTTTAATTTAAAAAATAATTAATAGAAATACAATGTTATTTTAATAGATTTTGATATTATACCATAGTTACAATAATCTGAACTCTAAATTATATTCCCTAAAAACTTCATTATAAAGGAAACAATTCACATAAATGTGTTGCAATGAGTTCCACATTTATATAGTCAAATTATCTTAAGGAAGAGCTATTTATCATTTGAATCTAGAATTCATTAAGAATGCCGTTGATGCATATTATTTGCTTGCAGTTGTTTGTGCTTGTAACTAATTTCACTAATTTGTTGATTCATTTTGAGTAAGATTGATTTTTAACAGACACACTGTCACAAATTACCCTGAATGAAATTAATATAAATTGAGTCTGCCAGCCTTATTAGAGAGAAATTATTCTAATATAAAAGAGAGGGAAGTCTGTTTTAAACTGTAACTAAGACTATTCTAATTGATGACAGGTGTTGTGCTAATAGATAATAAAAAATAACCCTGTGCATCAGACACATTTTCTCACCAGCTGATGTTAAGCACAAAGTTTTCTCCCTTTTTTTTTTTAAATGGGGTTTCTACTACAAATAAGTCGTATTCAACATCAAACTGCTTAAGCTACTTGCCTTGCTTCACATGTAACAAACTGGTTATTCTTTACAAACAATGGTCATTCTTTACAAACAATATAAATACATACATGCTTAATGGCATTGCTGTCAGTCTATTCCTGATTTTATAGAATATTTTATTTAAGACCTCTCTTCTATATTTAATATTTTCATTGAGTAGCTAAATTTATAAAACATCTCTTTTGTTTATTTTTAATCATTTACCTAATACCCAGAGGACCACAACTAGGAGTTGACAAGGTGGACATCTGACTAAGTAGAATGATTTAAGATTTCCTTCTTCATTTGCATCTTCTTCTTGAATGAATACTGATTCAGTGATCTGAACTCTGAACCTGTCTGTTGTCAGAATTCCCAGTTAAAATGCAAATTCACCTGATAAAGGGAATGGCTATACTTTATTAATCACGGAAAATCTGAGCATGTATTAGTTTGTCACCATTAAATATAGAGAACAAACATACAAGAAGAGGAACACAAAACTGGGGCTCTTATTTACAACAGAATGGATAAAGATAAGATTTCAGGGATATATTAATATGTCAGCCAAGGGACAGCACGAAGTTCTCGAAGTGGGGAAAAAAGCTGTGAAAATAAATCTCATTCATTAACCCTTTTTTAAAAAGGTAAATCTGGAGTACCATGACTAGAATTTGTGAGATAATTATATTAACTCTTGATTACTTTCCTCTAAAACCTAGGAACTGCAATAACACTATTTTACTGATGATTCTGGCCACTTAATTTCTTGTCAGTTGAAGTTTGTGTTTTTTCTTTTTTTTTTCCCTCTCTAGATATTTGGTAAAAGTGACTTTTCTCAGGAGACCCTTAGTGACTATTCAATTCTCTGTTTCAATTTGTTTAACAAAGATCCCACTTATACAAAACTCTCTTGTTTATTAAGTATAATGTCCTCCTGCCATGTGTTTAGCTCTTAATATGGTTGTAATCAGATATTTGTTAAATTGAAAATTCATATTAGTCAGTAATTGATATCAGATTGTAAGAGACAGAGCTCAAGTGCTTCAAGATAAACAATAACTTCCCTCTTCACCCTCTAATAGCTCAGTATATTCAATCAGGTGATGATGTCTTTCTGCACATAATTAAGGAATAACCAAATAGCACGTAAGTAGTAGTTTTCTAAGTATTCTTTTTAAAAATATAACATCTGAATGATTGACATTTCATTAAAAAGCCAAGGCATAAGTATATTAGTAAAATCTCCTAAAGACTATTTGAATATCTATTAGGTCAAATATAGTCCCACTGTATTCCAGTTCTGGCATAAACCTTAGCGACAGTGGTTCTCTAATTTGCAACATAAAGAAAAAATATTGGATAGGCCAAAAAAGTTCATTCGGGTTTTGCATATCATGGAAAAATCTGGACAAACTTTTTGGCCACCTCAATAGATGCTTTACAAACATACTAATACTTGGACCTTTCACCAGACAAATTAAACGAGATTCTGTGGAGATGGTGGTTGGTCATCTCTGCTTTCAAAAAGCCCCCAGGAGCTTCTTATGTACAGTGAACCTCAAAACCACTGCAGATAGAATGACAAGGAAGGAGGGTTATTATAGATCTTCTCAAATTGCTGTTATTTATAATTTGCCAGTTTCAAACTCTCTCAAATTACATTCAGGTAAGTAGAATGGCAATTAAGCATCATATTTGCAGGGACACCCATCAATTTGCCTCTGGGGAAAAGTGTATTTTTTACTTGCTGTTGTTCAACTCAGCCATGTCCTAGTTTTTGTGACTCCATGGACAGCAGCATGCCAGGCTTCCTGTCCTTCACCATCTCCTAGATCTTGCTCAAACTCATGTCCATCGAGTTGGTGATGGCATCCAGCCATCTCATCCTCTGTCATCCCCTTCTCTTCCTGTTTCAATCTTTCCCAGCATCAGGGTCTTTTCCAATGAGCTGGCTCTTTGCATCAAGTAGCCAAAGTACTGGGGCTTCGGCTTTAGCATCAGTCCTTCCAATGAATATTCAGGGTTGATTTCCTTTGGCATAAACAGCTTTGATCTCCTTTCAGTCCAAGGGACTCTCAAGAGTCTTCTCTAACAATACAGTTCAAAAGCATCAGTTCTTTGGTGCTCAGCCTTCTTTTTGGTCCACTCTCACATCCAAACATGACTACTGGAAACCCATAGCTTTGGCTATATGGATCTTTGTTGGCAAAGTAATGTCTCTGCTTTTTAATATGCTGTCTAGGTTTGTCATAGCTTTTCTTCCAAGGAGCAAGTGTCTTTTAATTTCATGGCTGCAATCATCATTTGCTGTGATTTTGGAGCCCAAGAAAATAAAGTCTCTCACTGTTTCCATTTTTCCCCATATATTTGCCATGAAGTGATGGGACTAGATGCCATGATCTTCACTTTTTGAATGTTTAATTTTAAGCCAGCTGTTTTACTCTTCTCTTTCACCTTCATCAAGAGGCTCTTTAGTTCCTCTTTGCTTTCTGCCGTAAGGGTGGTGTCATCTGTGTATCTGAGGTTATTGATATTTCTCCTGGCAATCCTGATTCCAGCTTGTGTTTCATCCAGCCTGGCAATCCATATAATGTACTCTGCATTTAAGTTAGATAAGCGGGGTGACAACATACAGTCTTGACGTACTCCTTTCCCAATTTGGAACCTATCTGTTATTCCACGTTCATTTCTAACTGTTGCTTCTTGACCTGCATACAGGTTTCTCAGGAGGCAGGTAAGGTGGTCTGGTATTCCCATCTCATTAAGAATGTTCCGCAGTTTGCTGTGATCCACACAGTAAAAAGATTTAGCATAGTCAATGAAGCAGAAGTAGATTTTTTCTGAGACACTCTTGCTTTTTTGACGATCCAACAGATGTTGGCAATTTGATCTCTGGTTCTCTTGCCTTTTCTAAATCCAACTTGAACATCTGGAAGTTCTCAGTTCACATACTGTTGAAGCCTAGCCTAGAGAATTTTGAGATTTACTTTGCTAGCATGTAAAATGAGTGTCCTTATGTGGTAGTCAGAGCATTCTTTGGCATTGCTTCCTTCTTTAGGTTCATATGAAAACTGACCTTCTCCAGTCATGTGGCCACTGCTGAGCTCTCCAATTTCCTGGCATATTGAGTGCAGCACTTTAATAACATCATCTTTTAGGATTTGAAATAGCTCAACTGAAATTCCATCACCTCCACTAGTTTTGTTCATTGTGATGCTTCCTAAGGCCCACTTGGCTTCACACTCCGGGATGTCTGGCTCTGGGTGAGTGATCACACCATCGTGATTATCTGGATCTCTTTTGTATAGTTCTGTGTATTCTTGCCACCTCTTAATATTTTCTACTTCTGTTATGTCCATACTGTTTCTGTCCTTTATTGTGCCCATCTTTCCATGAAATATTCCCTTGGTATCTCTAATTTTCTTGAAGAAATCTCTAGTCTTTCCTATTCTATTCTTTTCTTCTATTTCCTTGCATTGATCACTTACTAAGGCTTTCTTATCTCTCCTTGCTATTCTTTGGAACTCTGCATTCAAATGGGTATACCTTTTCTTTTCTCCTTTGCCTTTCAGTTCTCCTCTTTTCTCAGCTATTTGTAAGTACTCCTCAGATAACCATTTTGCCTTTTTGCATTTCTTTTTCTTGGGAAGGGTTTTGATCACAGCCTCCTGTACAATGTCACAAACCTCCATCCATAGTTCCTCAGGCACTCTGTCTATCAGATCTAATCCCTTGAATCTATTTGTCACTTCCACTGTGTAAATTGTGAGGGATTTGATTTAGGTCATACCTGAATGGCCTAATGGTTTTCCCTACTTTCTTCAAGTTAAGTCTGAATTTTATAATAAGGAGTTCATTATCTGAGCCATAGTCAGCTCCTGGTCTTGTTTTTGCTGACCGTATAGAGTTTCTCCATCCTCAAGTGCAAGGAACATAATCAATCTGATTTTGGTATTGACCATCTGGTGATGTCCATGTGTAGAGTCGTCTCTTGTGTTGTTGGACAAGGCTGTTTGCTATGCCCAGTAGGTTTTCTTGGAAAACTCTGTTAGCCTTTGCCCTGCTTCATTTTGTACTCCAAGGCCAAACTTGCCTAGATCATAACAGTATTTTGTGAATAAGAATCAGAAAGTATTAAATATATTCTTAAATACGAACTGCTGTGCTGCTGCTAAGTCGCTTCAGTAGTGTCCGACTCTGTGTGACCCCATAGACGGCACCCCACCAGGCTCCCCCGTCCCTGGGATTCTCCAGGCAAGAACACTAGGGTGGGTTGCCATTTCCTTCTCCAGTACATGAAAGTGAAAAGTGAAAGTGAAGTCGTTCAGTTGTGTGGGACTTTTCCTGACCCCATGGACTGTAGCCTACCAGGCTCCTCCATCCATGGGATTTTCCAGGCAAGAATACTGGAGTGGATTGCCATTTCCTTGACCCTATTAAATGCTCTATCATATATAAAATTAAGAAAAAAATCCTGATTGTTTTGCTACTAACAGGAATTCTAT
Source organism: Cervus canadensis (assembly GCF_019320065.1). NCBI lineage: Eukaryota > Metazoa > Chordata > Mammalia > Artiodactyla > Cervidae > Cervus > Cervus canadensis. The sequence goes on along the minus strand of NC_057401.1, from coordinate 28,407,043 downwards.
ATGAAAAATTCTATAATTTTTCTACAGTTCAGATATTTCAGAACCTTGAACTTAAAGATAACTTAGTAATTAAAATATCTAAAATTGGGGGATAAAAAGTGAATAATTTAGTAGAAAATATGAATTAAATTATTATGCTTATATTTTAAAAGTTGGAAAATGTTCCAAGAAATTAATTTGCCACTTAATGAAATAGACGTTTTGGAAAGGATTTTTCAATTTGGATTCAAAAAGCAATTTGCTCATATCAATTGCCATTTTAAACTGTTGGCTTTATTTTCTCTTATCACTTTGAAATGATTCTCAATCTCTTTACTGTGTCCATTTAGATCATAATTTTTCCTTCTCACTACCATTATCTTATTAGCTAATAGTTTATTTCATTCTCAAATGGGAAAGTAATATTTTAAAAAATTGATGTTGTAGAGGACCATAGTCTAGAAGACATTTTTCATACAAAATTCAACTAAATTAATCAAACATTCCCTGAAAAAATTATGTTATAGTCTCTTTACTAGGATCCATGAATTCCAAAGAGCTAAAGGGCTCAGAATAATCCAGGGAACGTAGTATCTGTTCTGTTCAGTCACTCAGCCATGTCCAACTCTTTGCTGCAGCACGCCAGTCTTCCCTGTCCATCACCAACTCCTGAAGCCTACTCCAACTCATGTCCGTAGCATCGGTGATGCCATCTAACCATCTCATCCTCTGTCGTCTCCTTCTCCTCCCTTTCCCTGCATCAGGGTCTCTTCCAATGAGTCGGTCCTTTGCATAGTATACTTAATAAAAAAATAAACACGCACACACAGATATGCTTTCTAAAAGATTGATAAGCCAAGTTTTGGGGGCAGTGGGAAAAGAGTAAAAAGAGTGAGTGATTTTACCTGAAATTTTTAAACATTTGAGTTTTTATGTGAACATTAATAAGAATTTTATCATGTGGCTAAATTAGTGTATTATTTGAGGGGGTGGGTGATAAGTGAATTTCCAGAGAAAGACTGTCCAAAAATTCTTTAGACTGGCAAAATTTATTTAGAAACAGTAATAAAACATAGATGGAATAGTGAATATATCAGATGAGTGGTTGGAGGGTTTTTCCCCCTCCCACCTCCCCTGCTTTCCCTTCTTCCTTGCTTCCTGTTTTACTTTTTATATGATAATTTACTTTGAAATATTTCTCTATAAATATTGCAGCAGAAATATGCATTGGAGTGTGTGGTACAATATCAGTTTATATTTTAAGGCCATTGATCTAGTATTTGGGATACTCTAATCAAGATTGCACAGTTTGGAGACATTTAAAGAGAAGGACCAAAATCTCTATCAAGGGGTTTATTAATTAACATCAGATACATAAGAAAAAAAAATTTTTATGATAATGAGTGTTGTTTAAAACATATGGTTGGGTATCAATTTTGTGCAGATGCCACACTTCCATATAAAGCTTACAAATCAGGCAAATTCTAGACCTCACAGACGACTCTTGCCTGCCTCAGATAAAAGGACTTCTACTAGAGATTATTTTTGTATCTGACTCAGACTGAACATCTGAGGCGAGGGGCTTATCTGACCAGGAAGTAGAGTTTTCCAGACCTTGAAGCAGATGCTATTTGCATTTTATTTTGCATGCTTGCTAATAAATATTTGCGATTTCACAGCATTTGGTCTAACCCTTGTTTGCATTGCCTCTCCTCCCTTGGCAGGCAGTTTGGGGATAAAGGTTGTAGTTGAACAGCAACACTGACTTAAAAAGAGACTGTCCAGCATGGCTTAGGCCAGTCTTGACACTTTTTTTTCTTCCTTTCTACTTTCCTCATTATTTATTTCCTTCCTTCCCTTTCTCCTCCGATGTTATTTATTTACTTTAAATTGAAGGATAACTGCATTTATTTACTTTAAATTGAAGGATACACTGTTCAGTTAGTTTTTGGTGTACAACGACATGAACCAGCTATAAGTATACATTTATTTCCTCCTCCTTGAGCCTCCCTTGCAAACCCCACCCAATCCCACGCATCTAGGTGAGCAAATAGCACCAAGCTGAGCTCCCTGGTTAAGCGGCAGCTTCTCACTAGCTAATTGTACACATGATAGTGTATATATGTCAGTGCTACTCTGTCATTATTTATTTACTGAGGCCTTGCTATCTCCCCAGCACTGTGCCAGGCATTAAGTAAAACATTATTTATAATTTATATTTTCACCCAGCATACAAGACAAAATGATTCCTTGCATGGCCACAAAGTTCAGCAAGGTTAAGAAACTTGCGCCTCCTTGACATTTTGTTTTTCAGTGACAAACTTGAAATTCCCATGACTACTCTTTGGAATATCCGACCTGACATTATGTGATTTTCTACCATTTTGGTTGTGACTTCCACATGATGAATGAAAATTAGAAACTGATAACCAGTAGATAGTATTTGCACCCTTTAGTTTGAGATATTTAGATCCACGCTGTTATGATAATTCAGAGCAATCACACCAGGATTTATTCAGCAGTGGGGCAGTCTAGGAAGACAGGTCAGTGAGTCAGGTTAACTGGACTGAACTGGCCAAAACAGTCAATAAGGCAAGGCAGGCAAGCTATAGGAATTAGCAATCTGGGGTCCAGAAAAATGAAAGGATCAGAGTCCAAAGGACATAGACTGGGAAATTATGTGGTGACAATGAGGTGACAAGTCTAAGTCAAAATCTCTGGTTCATAAGAGACTGAACCCTACTCCCGGAGAAGGCAATGGCACCCCACTCTTGCCTGGAAAACCCCATGGACGGAGGAGCCTGGTAGGCTGCAGTCCATGAGGTTGCTAAGAGTCGGACACGACTGAACGACTTCACTTTCACTTTTCACTTTCATGCATTGGAGAAGGAAATGGCAACCCACTCCATTATTCTTGCCTGGAGAATCCCAGGAACGGGGGAGCCTGGTGGGCTGCCGTCTATAGGGTCGCACAGAGTCGGACACAACTGAAGTGACTTAGCAGCAGCAGCAGCAGAAACCTACTCCAGGGCCTGTGAGGCTACGACGAATCATTTGAGCCAGCTGCTGAATGTGAACCAAACCCTCTGCAGGAAATTCCCCACATAGACTGTTCACAGTGTGGATGACGGTGACTTGGTCTCTAGCTCTATAAAGGCAGACATTATGTGTGCTTTGGTTTTTCAATGAACTCTCAAAGTATTCAAATGTGTTTATTCCATGCTAGTGGATAATAGTGAAAGAGTCTCCAATTCGTAAACCAGAGACAATTTGTTTGAGGTGTTGCTTATTATTTTAATTTTTTATATTGTCTTATTGCTATGGACTTTCATAAGCATGTTACACTTAGATGACTGTATGATTAATTCCATCCAATGGCTTGAATAGGTACCTCATTGTCCGATAGTGCTACGGTGTTTGTGTGTTGCCTTGACAATGAGGTTGCTTGTTTAATTTGGCCATTGTGCTCTCTTGGAAAGGAATCAGGCTGAAAAAGCAAAAAAAAAGAATTACGGAATTTTGTACCTGTGTTTAAAATCTGAACACCTTCCTATGCTATGTGCAAAGTAACTTTAGTCATGTTCAACTCTTTGCAACACTATGGACCATAGCCCGCCAGGCTCTACTGTCCATAGGATACTCCAGGCAAGAATATTTGCCATTTCCTTCTCCAGGAGAGCTTCCCGACCCAGGGATCAAACTCATGTCTCTTAAACCTCCTGCATTAACAGCCAGGTTCTTTACCAGTACGGTAACAGCCAGGTTCTTTACCAGTACGGCCACCTGGGAAGATCTTTCCTGTGTATGGGAACCTCTAATCCTTACATTGTATTAAGACTAAAGCCACTGCACCTGCTATCTGCTTTTCTTTCCATATTATTTGCTGTGTCTTGGATCTACTAAAGCATCTCATCTTATCCATATTTACTTTTTGCTTTAAAATATCCTTTAAAATAAGTCCTAGTAGATCCTATCGACTGTGAAAATATTTTATAATATCTTATTTTAGAAGTCATCACCTCAAATCATGTAATACCCATGGCTAATCATCATGGTACCTGTTTGATTAATTAAGCAAAAATGTTACATATGTAAACAAGCAGAGGAAAAATATAACTGGACTTTTACAAGTCTAAGCACCTGCTCTTGATAATTCTTTTTAGTATATATGTCAGCATTCTTACAAAGGGTATTTTTCAGGTATACCAATTACTTCAGTGTCACTCTTTACTTAGTGATCTCAACAGCCAGGAGAATCTCATCAATTATGATCACAACCATAAATTTTTCTGCATTTGAATCAAGGGATGTATTACTAGAAGAGCCAGATTAAAAAGACATTAGGTGTCTCACAAGAATGAGTTTTGAAGAGGAGTCAGCATGCCAAGTAAGTACAGTTCATTATAACTAATTGTGCTGAGAAATTATAGGGAAGATATACAGTATGACTTGAATGTATCATGAATAATAATTTATCACCTAATTCTCTAAATGACAACTCATCAGCCCCTCTCTCACAGGTTTAGAGCTGAAGTTTTTAATGAAAACTTGAGAATAATCCTTACCAGAGAAACACTAGGATACAAAAACAGACTTTAAAAACCAGTAGAAATGTATTTTTCTTTGGATTCTGGAAGGTCTATATTAATCAATCAATCATCTTACTTCAAAGTTTGTTAAGACCACCTTTACATCAGACATGGTTTTCTTTTCAAAGAATGAATATATTTTCTAATAAAAACACATGGACAGAAATATTAGTCAGGCTGAAATCAAGCCAATAAAATATTTCTTTATGCTGATCTATTTCAGTTTTATTTAAACCAGTTATACATAGTCTGAAGTAGCTTAAATTTCCACCTGCCACTTTTACAAAGTTGTTGAATCAGCTAAAAACCCAGAATTTTTTTTACTAAATTACATAAGTAATTTCCAATCTCTATAATTTTGAGTCTCCTTCTATGTGACTAATAACTACAAAATAAAAGTAGTCATTTCATTCAGTGGTTATCTGCAATTATTTAGAACATTTGAATGTCATGAATTGAATGCCATACCCTTGTAAAATAAAGTCCCAAACCCAAGAAGCTAACTCAGCACATTTTAGTAAGACTTGTCTGTGGGCTACATATACTACTAGAATGGAAGTATCCAAACCTCTGTATTAAGGATGTCAGCATTTCCATTAAAAATAGCCTAGGTAAGGAGTTTAACTTGATTCAATCATTCTCTTGCTTCAGTTAGAGTTTCTAATGCCTAAATACTTTACTAAAATATATGCATTCTGATGATCTGATTTCTTCAAGTAATGAACATATTTAAATACAGAATTTGATTACCTGTGCTAGATACACATCCCCTCTCTTTTCTACTTTGGCTTCTCTTTGGTAAAAATAACCAAACTTTGTATCTTTAAAGTATAAGGCTTTTCTGTCTTACAATAATTGTGTGTATGTGGATTTGGAAGTAACCCAATATGAAGGATCATTTAAACAAAACTTACTTGCTTCAAACTTCGGAATTGCTTAGTAAAATACCACTTAGAAACAAAACCAAAACAGAAACTGGAGGAGATTTAACACTAGGGGGCAGTAAAAGCCTCTTCTAAACTTTTCAACCCCTTCTAGCTCAAGCTATAGCCTGGTTCTCATTCCCACTTTCTTATTTATCATCTTTAAGGTATACGTACTCTCCTCTATTGCCTTCCCTGATGGCTCACTCGGTAAAGAAACTGCCTGCCAGTGCGGGAGACCCAGGTTCAATCCCTAGGTCATTAAGATCCCTTGGAGAAGGAAATGGTAACCCACTCCAATATTCTTGTCTGGAAAATTCTATGGGCAGAGGAGCCTGGCTGGCTACATTCAATGGGGTCGCAAGAGTAGAACAAAACTTAGCGACTAAGCCACCACCATTCTCCTCTATGGGGCTTCCCAGGGGGCTCAGGGGTAGAGAATCTGCCTGCCAATGCAGCAGACATGAGACATGAGTTTCATTGCTTAGTTTTAATTTGGGGGAAGATCCCCCGGAGATGGAAATGGCAACCCACTCCAGCATCCTTGCCAGGGGAATCACATGGACAGAGGAGGCTGCTGGCCTCAGTCCACTGGGTCACAAAAGAGTCAGATAGGATTGAGCGTCTGAGACACACAATAATGAGAGAGAAAATTCTATTCAGCATTTACTTTGTAAACAGCACATCCAATGTGCTTGGTTAGGATTTTCTCTTTTAATTTTCTTACCACAGCCCTAATGATGTTGAATCAGTCATTTTTTTCTACTTTGTAGATTGGAAAAAAGGGACATTGGAAGATTAAGTAACTTACTCAGTGATAAAATAGCTAATAAAAGTGGGAATAAGTCCAGAAGCCAGGCCTCTGTGGTGCCAAAATTCCTTAATTTTGATTTATTATACATTGAGCATTTGGCTCACATCCACAGTCTACTCCGATTTAAAATATCTCCTTATCTTCTACATGTCAGACCATATGTCCTGCTTTTGTTTCAGAAAATATAGTTGCCATTGTTAAAAAGAACCTATAAAGCCAGGAAATAATGTTGTTGTTCAATCACTAAGTCGTGCCCAACTCTTTGAGTTCCCATGAGTTGCAGCACACCAGGCTTCCCTGTCCTTCACCATCTTCCAGAGCCTGCTCAAACTCATGTGGTCCACTGAGTCAGTGATGCCATCCAACCATCTCATCCTCTGTCGTCCCCTTCTCCTCCTGCCCTCAATCTTTCCCAGCATCAGGGTCTTTTCCAATGAGTCAGCTCTTCTCCAATGAGTCTGCTCTTCACGTCAAGTGGCCAAAGTATTGGAGCTTCAGCTTCAGCATCAGTCCTTCCAATGAATATTCAGGGTTAATTTCCTTAAGGATTGACTGGTTTGATCTCCTTGCTGTCCAAGGGACTCTCAGAGTCTTCTCCAGCACCACAAATCGAAAGCATCAATTTTTCAGCACTCAGCCATCTTTATGGTCCAACTCTCACAGCCATACACGACTCCTGGAAAAAAACATAGCTTTGACTATATGAATCTTTGTTAGTAAAGTGATGTCTCTGCTTTTTAATATGCTGTCTAGGTTTGTCATAACTTTTCTTCCAAGGAGCAAGTGTCTTTTAATTTCATGGCTGCTGTCACCATCTGTTACTGTTTCCACTTTTTCGCTTTCTATTTGCCATGAAGTGATGGGACCGGATGCCATGATCTTAATTTTTTGAATGTTGAGTTTTAAGTCAGTTTTTTCACACTGCTCTTTCACCCTCATCAAGAGGCTCTTTAGTTCCTCTTCCCTTTCTACAATTAGAGTGGTATCATCTGCATATCTGAGGTTGTTGATATCTCTCCTGGCAATCTTGATTCCAGCTTGTAAGTCTTCCAAATGGCATTTCATATGATATCCTCTGCATATAAGTTAAATAAGCAGGGGGACAATATACAGCCTTGATGTATTTCTTTCCTGATTTTGATTCAGTCCGTTGTCCCATGTCTGCTTCTAACTGTTGCTTCTTGTCCTGCATACAGGAGTCTCAGGAAAGTTAAGATGGTCTGGTATTCCCATCTCTGTAAGAATTTCCCACAGGTCATTTTGAGCCACACAAAGACTTCATTGTGCAAATAACATATTTTATAATTATATCATTTGAACAAATTTTTTTTTACTTCAAAACAACCCCTATGTGCATGAAAGTGTTTGTTACATACAAATTATCTCTCCAGTTCTTGTCTAATCAGTCACTGAAAAGGATGAGAAAATATGATGGGCCAAATACTATAATGGGTACAATATATTATACAGTACCACTTCCAATGTTGTCAAGAGATAATTGATTAGAAACAAACATGTAACACACATGCAAGGTTGGCCAAAAGGACAATGAATAATGCAGAGTTACCTTGCTTGGAATCTTCCTTTCCTCTGTATTTCTCCCTCTTTTCTAATCCAAGCACCACTGTTTTGTGATGATTTCTTGGCTAAATCAAACACCGATCATTACCCCATTACTGAAATTCTGCTGCTGCTGCTAAGTCACTTCAGTTGTGTCCAACTGTGTGTGACCCCATAGATGGCAGCCCATCAAGCTTCTCCATCCCTGGGATTCTCCAGGCAAGAACACTGGAATGCGTTGCCATTTCTTTCACTGAAATTCTAAAATTGTTAATTTGACAGAGTCTTACATTAGATTCTGGATACCAAACCTTTCTCAGATATATGATGTAAAAATATTTTCTCCTATTTTTGGTGGTTGTTTTTTCTAACATTCTTGATGGTGCTCTTGATGTACAAGTGTTTTTTTTTTTTTTTATTTTTTATTTGTGCTGGAGTCTAGCCAATTATCAATAGTTTCAAATGGATAGCAAAAGAACTCAGCTATACATATACAGGTATCCATTCCCCCCAAAACTCCCCTCCCATCCAGCCTGCCACATAATGTTGAGCAGAGTTCCCTGTGCTATAGGGTAGGCTCCTGTCGGTTATCCATTTTAAACAAGCAGTGTGTACCTGTCCATCCCAAACTACTTAACTATCACTTCCCCTCATCTTTCCTCTCAGTTCAGTTCAGTCACTCAGCTGTGTCCGACTCAACCCCATGAACTGTAGCACGCCAGGCCTCCCTGTCCATCACCAACTCCCAGAGTTTACCCAAACTCATGTGCATTGAGTCGGTGATACCATCCAACCATGTCATCCTCTGTCATCCCCTTCTCCTGCCTCAATCTTTCCCAGCATCAGGATTTTTTCAAATGAGTTAGCTCTTCGCATCAGGTGGCCAACGTATTGGAGTTTCAGCTTCAAAATCTGTCCTACCAATAAACACCCAGGATTTATCTCCTTTAGGATGGACTGGTTGGATCTCCGTGCAGGCCAAGGGACTCTCAAGAGTCTTCTCCAACACCATAGTTCAAAAACATCAATTCTCCTGCTCTCAGCTTTCTTTATAGTCCAACTCTCACATCCATACATAACTACTGGAAAAACCATAGCCCTGACTAGATGGACCTTTGTTGGCAAAGTAATGTCTCTGCTTTTTAATATGCTGTCTAGGTTGGTCATAACTTTCCTTCCAAGGAGTAAGCGTCTTAATTTCATGGCTGCAGTCTCCATCTGCAGTGATTTTGGAGTCCAAAAAAATTAAGTCAGCCACTGTATCCACTGTTTCCCCATCTATTTGCCATGAAGTGATGGGACCAGATGCCATGATCTTAGTTTTCTAAATGTTGAGCTTTAAGCCAACTGTCTCACTCTCCTCTTTCACTTTCATCAAGAGGCTCTTTAGTTCTTCTTCACTTTCTGCCATAAGGGTGGTGTCATCTGCATACCTGAGGTTATTAATATTTCTCCCGACAATCTTGATTCCAGCTTGTGCTTCAGCCAGCCCAGTGTTTCTCATGATGTACTCTGCATATAAGTTAAATGAGCAGGGTGACAATATACAGCCTTGACGTACTCCTTTTCCTATTTGGAACCAGTCTGTTGTTCCATGTCCAGATCTAACTGTTGCTTCCTGACCTGCGTACAGATTTCTCAAGAGGCAGGTCAGGTGGTCTGGCATTCCTATCTCTTTCAGAAATTTCCACTGTTTGTTGTGACTCACTCAGTCACAGGCTTTGGCATAGTCAGTAAAGCAGAAATAGATGTTTTTCTGGAACTCTCTTGCTTTTTCAATGATCCAGCGGATGTTGGCAATTTGATCTCTGGTTCCTCTGCCTTTTCTAAAACCAGATTGAACATCTGGATGTTCACGGTTCACGTATTGCTGAAGCCTGGCTTGGAGAATTTTGAGCATTACTTTGCTAGCTTGTGAGATAAGCACAATTGTGCAGTAGTTTGAGCATTCTTTGGCCTTGCCTTTCTTTGGGATTGGAATGAAAGCTGACCTTCCAGTCCTGTGGCCACTGATGAGTTTTCCAAATTTGCTAACATATTGAGTGCAGCACTTCTACAGCATCATCTTTTAGGATTTGAAGTAGCTCAACTGGAATTCCATCATCTCCACTAGCTTTGTTCGTAGTTATGTTTCCTAAGGCCCACTTGACTTCACATTCCAGGATGTCTAACTCTAGGTGAGTGATCACACCATCATGATTATCTGGGTCATGAAGATCTTTTTTGTACAGTTCTTCTGTGTATTCTTGCCACCTCCTTTTAATATCTTCTGCTTCTGTTAGGTCCATACCATTTCTGTCCTTTATTAAGCCCATCTTTGCATGAAATGTTCCCTTGGTATCTCTAATTTTCCTGAAAAGATCTCTAGGCTTTCTCATTCTATTGTTTCCCTCTATTTCTTTGCACTGATCACTGAGGAAGGCTTTCTTATCTCTCCTTGCTATTCTTTGGAACTCTGCATTCAAATGGGTATATCTTTCCTTTTCTCCTTTGCTTGTCACTTCTCTTCTTTTCACAGCTATTTGGAAGGCCTCCTCAGACAGCCATTTTGCTTTTTTGCATTTCTTTTTCTTGGGGATGGTCTTGATCCCTGTCCCTTGTACAGTGTCATGAACTTCCATCCATAGTTCATCACGCACTCTATCAGATCTAGTACCTTAAATCTATTTCTCACTTCTACTGTATAATCTGAAACCACAAATTTGTTTTCTAAGTCTGTGAGTTTTGTTTTGTAAGTAAGTTCATTTCCATCTTTTCTTCTTCTTGTAGTATTTCTTTTTAGGTTTCACATATAAGGGATTTCATATGATAGTTTCCCTTTTCTGTCTGACTTACTTCACTCAGTATGATATTCTCTAGATCCATCTATGTTACTGCAAATGACATTATTTCATTCTTTTCAATGGTTGAGTAATACCATTGTATGTGTGTACCACATCTTCTTTATCCATTTCCCTGTTGATGAACATTTAGGTTGTTTCCAAGTCTTGGCTATCGTAAACAGTGCTGCAATGATATTGGGGTGTATATATCCTTTCAGATCATGTTTTTCTCTGGATATTTATCCAAAAGTGGGATTGCAGCATTGTATGGTAGCTCGATGAAATCATCAAATTAAAATTTGATGAAAAATGGTTTACCTTTTTTTACCTTGTGTCACTTGTGTCTTTGATATCATATCAAAAAATTCATTACCTAATTTAAGGGCATAAGAACTTATGCCTAAGTTTTCTTCTGAGAGTTTAATAGGTTTAGCTCTTTTATATACACCTATGATCCATTTATGGCTTCCCTGGTTGCTAAATGGCAAGGAATCCGCCTGCCAGGCAGGAGATGAAGATCCGCTGGAGAAGGAAATGACAATCAACTCCAGTATTCTTCTCTGGTAAATCCCATGGACTAAAGAACTAGAGGGCTACAACCCATGGGGTTACAAAAGTCATAATCCATTTTAAATTACTTTTTTATTGCAGGGGAGTATTCAGTTGTCCCAGCATTATTAGTTGAAAAGACTGCTCTTTCCCCATTAATTTTCTTGAAACTCTTGAGGAAGATCAATTTACCATAAATATGAGGGTTTATTTCTAGACTCTCAATTATATCACATTGACTTATATGTTTATTCTTATGCCAGTATTATTCTGTCTTAATTACTGTAGCTTTAAAGTTAGTTTTGAAATTGGGGGGTATGGATATTCCACATTTGTTCTTCTCAGTATTTTTTTGGTTATTTTGGCCCCTTGCATTGTTATTTAAATTTTAAGATGTTTGTCAATTTCTACAGAAAAGCAGCTAGGTTTTGACAAGGACTGTGCTATATCTGTAGATCAATTTAGAGAGTATTACCATCTCCATAATATTAAGTTTTACAACCCATGAATGTAAAATATCATTTCATTTATTTGGATCTTCTTAATTTCTTTAAATGATGTTATACAGTTTTCAGTTTTTACTTGGCTCAATTTATTTTGTAGTTATTACTTTGTTAAATTTAAGTCTAAGTGTTTTTTGATGCTGTTATAAATGAAATTAATTTTCTTTCCAGATTAGTGATTGCCAGTGTATAGAAATGCAGTGGATTTTTATTCACTTTTATCTACTGATGTTATATTCTGAAACCTTGATGAATTAATTTATTAATTATGATAGATTTTTTAATAGATTCCTATTTATAATCAAGACATCCTCAAAGATGATTTTACTTATTCGTTTCCCATTGGGATGTTTTGTATTTTTGTCCTTTTTTTTTTTTCTGTTTAGAATGTCCAAGAGAATGTTCAGTATAAATAGAAATCATGTATGTCTCATCTTGCACCTGACCCTAGAGGGAAAGCATTCAAAACTTTTTACCATCATGATATTAATTGTGGGTTTCTCATAGATAAGTTATTGGTTTGAGGATGGTCTCTTCTATTCCTGGTTTATTGGATAGTTTTATCACAAAAGCATGTTGTATTTTGTTAAATAATTTTTATTAATCAATTGAAACATTACATTTTTTATCTTTTGTCCTATTAATATGGTATATTAATTTAATTGAGCTCCATAAGTTAAATTAACTTAATATTCCTAGGATAAATCCTACTTGACCATACTAATTGAGTCTCTTATTATGAGTCTACTAAAATTTTTAATTTCTTCTTGAGTTACTTTCAGTAGATTGTATGTTTCTAGAAACTTGTCCATTTCATGTATGCTATATAATTTATTGATAATATGATTGCTCATAATATTCACTCATAAACTCTTGATGTCTATAATAGTGATATTAATTCCTCCTCTTTTATTCCCAATTTTAGTACTTTGATTCTTCTTTCTTTTTAAAATATATATTTTAAATTTTTTTATTTGACTGTGCCAGGTCTTAGTTTTGGCATGCAGGATTTTTGATTGTAGCATTCAGGTTCCTCATGGTTGCTCATGTGGGATCATTAGTTGTGGCATGTGGGATCTAGTTACCTGACCAGAGACTGAACCCAATCCCTCTGCATTGGGAACATGGAGTCTTAGTTAGTGGATCACCAAGGAAGTCCCAATTCTTTCTTTTTCACTTGATTTGTCTAAACAACACATTATCATTAAAAAAAAAAAAAAACTTTAAAAACCCAACTTTTGGCTTTGTTTAATTTCTCAGTTTTTTTAATGTTCTATCTCATTTATTACTTCACAGGTCTTAATTTTCTCTTCATTTTGTTTGCTATAGTGTTAATTTTCTCTTTTTAAAATTTATTTAAGTGATATCTTACACTGCTGATTTGAGATCTTTTTTAATAGGCATTTACAGCTATACATTTCCTTCTAAGCATGCTTTAGCTTCATTTCATAAATTTTGGTTATCTTGTGTTTTTATTTTTATTAATCTCCAAGTATTTTTTAAGAAAAACACTTATTTAAGAGTATACAGGATTGCTACATTCATTGCAGCACAGTTTACAATAATAGCCAAGCTATGGAAGCAACCTAAGTGGCCAATGATAAATGAGTTGATAAAGAAGGTATATATGATGGAATATTACTCAACCAGAAAAATGAATGAAATTTTGCCATTTGAAAGAACATGGATAGACCTAGAAGGTATCATGCTAAGTGAAATGTCAAGACAAATACCACATGACTTCACTTGTGTATGAAATCTAACAAACAAAACTAACAGATAGAGCAAAACAGAAACAAACTTATAGATACAGAGAACAAATAAGTAGTTTCCAGAGGGAATGGGGTGGGGGATGAATGAAATAGGTGAAGGAGATTAAGAAGTACAAGCTTCCAGTACCAAATAAAGGAGTCTGCTGTCAGTTTGAAGTCTGGTGACCTTTCATATAGGTCATTTTGTTGACCTACTGCTATTAAGCAACAGCAAGGAACACTGTAGCATAAACTTCTGGTTTTGTTCCCCAAATCCATTGAGTGTCAGAGGTATAATGTAATTTTAAGGAATTCTTGTTGGACTCTGATGCAAACCATGTGATTTCCTTAGGGAAATTTGAATTGTCTCAATCATGAGGTAGAATTGAGAGAAGGGTTAATGAAGAAGATAAGTACAATATGTAGCAGTGAGGGAGAGAGAGAGAACAAGACTGTGGGGAGAGTGGAGAGACAGGAGAGAGTGACAGCAAGAGGAAGAAAGCAAAACATTAAAAGCCACAGTAAGTGTAACAATAAAGAAGAGATAAAAATCTTAGGAAAGTTTAAAAACTAAGGATAAGTTAGCAGTAAAAGGTTTTGCAAGTCTTCAGGAAAAACAATTAGGAGGGGCAAATGACCTAACATTTACCTATTAGAGACTTGACAATTACTTAGCAATAACTGTTCTGGGCCCAGTTACATTGCTAAATTCTTAGCAAACATGCTTTTATGTAATTCCCTTAGGTGCCCTAATAGGTATATATGCTCCCAATCCCCACATTTTAAAGATCAAGAAACTGAAGTCCAGAGAGTTTTACTAACTTGCCATAGGTTACACAGTCCCAAGGTGACAGAAAAAAAATTTAGGCTCATGGCTACTCAGTTCCAAAGCCCACATTGCTTAGAATATGTTTTGTCATTGGTTCTCCACAGAGATAGAACCACTCTTTAGGTATCATTCTACATATTTTGGAGGGACAGATTTTGTTTTCATAATGATACAGAGGCATTATTAATATTCAGGGCAGAAAACCACAGCACAGATGTTCCTGTGAAACTGGAGTCACCCACACACCACCTGTCTAGTGATTTGTAATTACAGTTCCTGATTCTCAATGAATCCAGTTGCAACAAGACAATTTCATCCTGTTTTCTTACAGTAGCATCTTAGTCAGCTTGGGCTACATAACAAAATACTTGATGTCTTAAAACATAGGATTTTTTTTTCTCACAGTTCTGGAGATTTGAGGTCCAAGATCAAAGTGCCATCATATTCAGTTTCTGGTGATGAATCCTTTTTGACTTGCAGTTGAGATCTTTTCACTGTTTCATCACATGGTAAGGACGGAAAGAGAGATTTCTCATGTCCTCTTCTCAGAAATCCACCAATCCTATCATATTAGTAGCCCACCTTTTTGGGGGTTCCTGGACCCAATTTCAATGTGTGTGTGTGTGGAAGGGAGAGTTCCCCCATACCTACAAGAAATTCTGGGACATTATCTGGGTGTTCTACAATTCAACTCAATTCTGATACTCTCAATCCAGAGATAGCATGAGATCCCATAAAAGGGTTCAGTCCTCTAAGGTTGCCTACCCTTACCACTTCAGATGTCAATTGCAAGCCCTGGTTGTTATCTATGCTTCTCATCAGTCAGCAGACTGGGGTTTCCAAGTCCCAAGTCTCAGTTGTTATCTGTAATTCTGACTGACTGGCTATAAACCAGAGTTCCCACAGCCCCCTCCTTGGGGTCAATCAATCAGCTAGTGTGGTTCATAAGACTCAGAGAAACATTTTATTTACTTAAATCACTTGTTGTTGTTCAATCGTTAAGTCTTATCCAACTCTCCCCATGGACTGCAGCACACCAGGCTTCCCTGTCCTTCACCATCTTCCGGAGTTTGCTCAAACTCATATCCATTGAATTGGTGGTGCCATCCAACCATTTCATCCTCTGTCTGGTTTGTTTCAAAAATGATAACTCAGAAATAGCCAGGTGGAAGTCATGCAAAGCTCAAGGTGTGTGAAAAAGGCTCAGGCTTGCAGGCCCTTTTCCAGCCCAACACACTCCCCAAATCTCTACATATTCACCAATAGGAAGGTTTTCAGTCATGCAGGCTGTAGTCCATAGGGTTGCACCAGTTCAGACAGGACTGAAACACCCGAGCACACATGCATAATTAAAATATTCTTCATTTTGATTCCAAATTTGAGGTCTTAAGTTGGCAATAAGTTGAGCATTTAGACATTAAAATAAATACATTTAATACAGTTCTCTTTTTGCATTATAGTTAGGGACATCATATCTTTCTTTTAACTATGTAGGGATGGTGATGATAAAGTTGGCTTAAAACTCAACATTCACAAAACTAAGACCATGGTTCCGGACCCATCACTTCATGGCAAATAGATGAGGAAACAATGGAAACAGTGGCAAACTTTATTTTCTTGGACTCCAAAATCACTGTCGATGGTGACTGTAGCCATGAAATTAAAAGATGCTTGCTCATTGGAAGAAAAGCTATGACCAACCTAGACAGCATATTAAAAAACAGAGATATTACTTTGCCAACAAAGGTCCATCTAGTCAAAGCTATAGTTTTTCCCACAGTCATGTATGGATGTGAGAGTTGGACTGTGAAGAAAGCTGAGTGCTGCTGAAGAATTGACACTTTTTGAACTGTGGTGTTGGAGAAGACTCTTGAGAGTCCTTTGGACTGAAAGGAAATCCAACCAGTCCATCCTAAAGGAAATCAGCCCTGAATATTCATTTGGAAGGACTGATCCTGAAGCTGACATTCCAATACTTTGGCCACCTGATGTGAAGAACTGACTCATTTGAAAAGATCCTGATGCTGGGAAAGATTGAGGGCAGGAGGAAAAGGGGACGACAGAGGATGAGATGGCTGGATGGCATCACCGACTCAATGGACGTGAGTTTGAGTAAGCTCAGGAAGTTGGTGATGGACAGGGGACCCTGGCCTGCTGCAGTCCATGGGGTCACAGAGTCAGACACGACTGAGCTACTGAACTGAACTCAACTGAACTGAGGGGGGATGAATTTCCTTTCAAGATGATAAGGGGTGAATTTAACACAATTATTATTAAAAGGATAGTATGAGTCTTATTAGTCTATTATGGAGTGCTACTGAACTGATTTCTAAGTTTTTGTATTTATTGTCATCATTTACCCTCAGAAATATCTCTTTAAGCAAGTTTATTAACTTAATTTTATAAGCAAGCAATTTATAGTCAGAAGATTTTGATACTTACTCAGGAACACAGAGTTAATTTGTAATTGCCATCCAACATAGGCCTGTGTGATTCCATGGCCTGTATTTGTATCTATCTACCTCAACTCTTACTGGGTACAAACCAGACAGAGACACATACCTAGTGTCATCAACTATGGAATGTTGCCTTCTGTGGGAGGAGCAACTGGTATACAACCAGAACGCCCATGAGAATAAACTTGTACAGGTTTTGAGTCTAAGTAGCAGTGCCGGTTTCCTATATAATTTTAATAAATTTTAGTCTTAATTGCTAGGTACAGTATCCCTAAATTATTATTCCAAATTAGTTTTCTTTATAAGTTTATACTGCTGACTGAACAACAGGTACCCAAGTGACTGGTAGCAAACAAGTAGGTTTAGACAAATTAGATATAACAGCAACCCATTCCAGTATTAAATGGCAACCCAACTCCAGTGTTCTTGCCTGGAGAATCCCAGGGACGGGGGAGCCTGGTGGGCTGCCGTCTATGGGGTTGCACAGAGTTGGACATGACTGAAGTGACTTAGCAGCAGCAGCAGCATTCCAGGATTCTTGTTTGGAGAATCTCATGGACAAGAGCCTGGCAGGCTACAGTCCATAGGGTTGCACAGAGTCAGACACGACTTGCAACAACTTAGATGAATGCATCCAGTACTTCTTAAAGGTTCTTAGGTTGTGATTTTGTGACTTGGAGAAGTTATATATCTGGTCTAAGGTACATAAGTGAGTCTGCTTAAGAACTATAGATAAAACAACCCAATAAGTTACTTAAAATAAGTAGTGGACTAAATATGATATAAACTCTTCTCACCAGTTGTAAAGCTCTTTGTGCTCAGATAATTAGGAAATTTTTCCCTACTTATATTGATGTTTAGTCAATAAAATTGATGAACAATTGTTTTATAATTATTTGAAAGCTAGGATTCACAGCCTATCATATAAGCACAATTAAAAATTCTTTACTGAATATATTCTTCCTATCACAAGCAGGCCAATATTTCTCTGATAATTTTAAAATCTAATTCAATATTTGAGTCCTTTGTTTTCCTCTTTAAAAAACATGGATTGTCTTTCTCCCTTCTCTCAAAGTACAAGTGTTTTAATTAAATGTTTCTGCCTTTGGCACTTTGGCATCCACACATTTTAATATTAAAAATATATTGCATTTATTATTACTTTCTGCTTCATTTCAAACTAAAAAATTTGTCACTTAAGGCAAATAACATTATGAAAAACAGCTGTGAGTTGTGCCCCACTTTGAGTCCAATGGGAATGAGAGTATCATATTCAAAGAGATTTCTCTTTATGAATATTCATGGGAATAAATACTGGGGTCAGATTGGTTTTGGGTCTCAATGTGACTTTTTACTGAATGCATTTAAAGGAATTTTTCTGAGGCAATGTTTTTTTGTTATAGAAACCTTCAAGATGAAAAAGAAATCCAGTATTATTTCTACAAATGGATTTACACTGAAGGTGATTTGCATATTAGTCTGCCATTCTGTACACTATTGGATATCTTTAACACAAATCATGGATGCTTTTACTATTAAAACCTCTTAAAGGTGGGAAGTGAGAGCTGTTTGAAATGCTAAAGAGGAAGAACAGTGAAATTGTGTAAATAATGACATCTAGCCAGTACAAAAATAATACTAAAAGAATATAGGAATAAAATCAAGTTCAAATATATAGTACAGATCATTATTAAGGACAGAAAACTATTAAAAAATATTTTATAGAGAGCAAAATGTATAGGTGGTCACATCAGTTCAGTTCAGTCACTCAGTTGTGTCCAACTCTTTGCAACCCCAAGGACTGCAGCACGCCAGGCTTTCCTGTATATCACCAACTCCCAGAGCTTGTTCAAACTCATGTCCATTGAGTCAGTGATGCCATTCAACCATTTCATCCTCTGTTGTCTCCGTCTCCAAAGCTGAAGCTCCAGTACTTTGGCCAACTGATGCGAAGAACTGACTCATTGAAAAGACCCTGATGCTGGGAAAATTGAAGGCAAGAGGAGGTGGTCACATAAATGTGAATAAATGCAGTTAAAATGTTATCTCTTCATGGCAGTAAACTAATTTGTGTGCATCTAAGAAAGATTTAGTTAGAAATTGATTAGATTTCATATAAACTTCAATTTCTAATTAAATTTCTAATTATTAGCTTAAAGGTCCACTATCCTTTTCTCTATAGTTTATTTGTTTGTGTGGCTTACAGCTTTCTGGTTTTCTCCAGTAGATGATTAGAATCAAAACCTTGTAAAATGTGCTTTCTAAATAAAGTGTAATCAGTGAAATGAATGAATTTATCAATTATACACATACTCTGAAGAGATTGCAGAGTTTCCTGGTGGCTCATATGGTGACGAATCTGCCTGCAGTGCAGGAGATCCAGGTTTGATCCCTGAATCGAGAAGATCCCCTGGAGAATGAAATGGCAACCCACTCCAGTACTCTTGTCTAGAAAAGCCCATGGGCAGAGGATCCTGAAGGGCTAAAGTCCATAGGGTTGCAAAGAGTCAGATCTGACTAAGAAACACTTGAAGAGATAAAGATAACCCTGTCTTTAGGTCTAAAATAATGGCAGGCAGTTTGCTAGGACAAAAAACAAAAAAAACAAAAACCTAGAATGTCTTATCTAAAATTTTCAAGATGATAAGAAAATAGGTGTTACAGTTAAAATTATGATGTCTCTCCACTGGCTTATTTATGTTCATTTTCAGTATATATTGCTAACTCTTATTTTGTAGGCTGAGAGAGACTAAATAATATCTGGACAATCAACCCTCCAGAGGCTCAGATTTCATAGTGTGAAAATGAATGTCCTATCTGTTGCACTACACCCTCTAAATAAAACCCTGATTACCTATGCAACAAGGACCACAGAGGGCATAGAATAATATTATGAAATCAGTTATGCAATACACATTTAGAACAGAAGCATCTCTGCCCAAATAACCCAGAAGGAAAAAAGGACGCCCCCTCAAGGGCAGGGATACACAGAATCACTGCAAAGCTACCAATAGCTCTTCAATGCACTGCAAATTGGCCTTCATTATTTTAATGAGCTGGCTGTAATTTTTTTAAGGCACTTGCTTTTGTAGGCAGATTAATAAACTCTCTCTTAATGGGGTCATTTGTTAATTTGCTTAAAGATTGTTTTTTATGACAAAAGTCTAACAAATTTGACAGAATGCATCTTTAAGTAACAGGGTCTGAAATTGACAGGATTTTTAATTTCCTGAATGTTTCCATCCCGTACTGTGGCTAAATTTTTCCCCATTGATCATCTTCTCTAACATTCAGATTATTAGTACTCTGAATTCTATCATTATGGTTTAATTAGTGAAAACTTATACACACACACACACACACACACACATATATATTTCTTTCAACTTTAACTTTCTTTTGTCGACTAAAAAGATGCACAACATGAGAGCTGTGAGTTAAGTTTTATTTGGGGCAAAATGGATGACATGCAGAACCAAAGCATATTTTGTGAAGCATAAAAATATTACAAAAAAGCCAAGATAAAAAATTTGTATTGATTTAATTGGAAGAAGAAACTATAGCTTTTCATAGAGGTGTGATTAAAACTTACAACTAGATAGATAAGATAATACATTTTAATAAACTTTAACACACTAATCACAGAAATAATTTGAAAGTTTTATGAGTTCACAATGTAAAAGAAACAAAATGTGTGTTAGCTGATACTTTAAATTAAAACTGAATATTCTTATGAAGGTCATGACAGTTAATTCAATATGCCAACTGATTTGTCCGATCAAGTGTCATGTATTAATATACATGAGATTTCAGATTCACCTATATTACATGCAGTCTAGACAGGGGCTGAACTTATAGTGTCATAAATAACTTCTATTTTATTTTTGTGCTTGGGATATATACGGATATAGACAAAATACAAACCAGATGGAATGCTTAAGTAGTTATATTTTACCCTGGACTACTTTTTGCTATGCATTAATGGCTGTATTTAGAATCATTTCTGATTTATTTAGAACTTTGCAGCTGCATTTCTTATCAGATAAAATATATGACTTCTCATATACCAGGAAGTCTTGATAATAGAATATTGAAAAATAAAACCTTCTCTGTTGCTGTTGTGAAAAAAAAAAAAAAAGTATAAACAACAAAAGGGAGTTTTTCACTGAACCTGAATATAGATCACTGTTTCTTGACAGATCTTCTCTAGATCACTAGTTGCTCAGAATTTGCAGAAGTGTTAATTTAAAAAGAAGATGAAGTGGATTTTTTTAGTCAAATATTTTTGAAACAGCCAGATTTTGCAAGCATTTAAAATGCATATTCCAACAGACTAGTTTACACAATTGTTGCTAATCTTATGCCATCTTTAAAGTGTTTTTTCTTTGTCTATCAGAGAATTCCTCAAGATTAGTGTGTTTTATGGGATGCACACAGACAAATACTGATACTAATACATTTATCTGATACACTTGCAATGTAATTTAAGGCTCTGGCCAACCAGGGTAGTGGAAAGCTATTCAGTATAACTGAGGAAAGGACTGGAGGAATTTCAACTATAGACTTGGTACTCTTCTTACGGAAGTCCTTGGGGATTGCCCCCCAAGCAAGGTCAGAGCTCCAGAGAAGCGCTGGAACAGAGAAGTTCCATGGATACCAACATGCACATAGATGATAGTATAGTAAGGAATAGGACATAAAGTGCATTCCATGGTAAACAAACACTTCAGTTAAGGATATGTTTGAAGCAGATTGCTACTATGTATTATAATCATGAAGAAAGAAAGAGATAATTATAGAATAATTGAACAGAAAGCTGAATAGAACTCATTAAATGAGTTTATATTGGTAAAGTGCTTTAAACAGGTCTGGTACATGGAAAGTGATATTTAAATGGTTGTTAAATAAAATAAAAATATAGTGACAGGAGAGGAGAAACAAAGTTCCATGAACAAAGCTAGTGGAGGTGACAGAATTTCAGCTGAGCTATTTCAAATCCTAAAAGATGATGCTGTGAAAGTGCTGCACTCAATATGCCAGCAAATATGGAAAACTTAGCAGTGGCCGTAAGACTGGAAAAGGTCAGTTTTCATTCCAATACCAAAGAAGGGCAATGCCAAAGAATGTTCAAACTACTGCACAATTGCACTCATTTCATGTTACCAAAGTAATTTTAAAAATTCTCCGAGCCAGGCTTCAACAGCACATGAACCAAGAACTTCCATATATTCAAGATGGATTTAGAAAAGTCAGAGGAACCAGAGATCAAATCACCAACATTCGTTGGATCATCAAAGATGTAAAAGAGTTCCAGAAAAACATCTACTTCTGCTTCATTGACTACATTAAAGTTTGTGTGGATCACATCAAACTGTTGAAAATTCTTAAAGAGATGGGAATACCAGACCACCTAATCTGCCTCATGAGAAATATGTATGCAGGCCAAGAAGCAATAGTTAGAACCAGACATGGAAGAACAGACTGGTTCCAAAGTGGGAAAGGAGTATGTCAAGATTGTATGTTGCCACTCTACTTATCTAACTTATATGCAGAGTGAAAGAAAGTGAAAGTCACTCAGTCATGCCCAACTCTTTGCAACCCCATGGACGATACAGCCCCTGGAATTCTCCAGGCCAGAATACTGGAGTGAGTAGCCTTTCATTCTCCAGGAGATCTTCCCAACCCAGGGATCAAACCCAGGTTTCCTGCATTGCAGGTGGATTCTTTACCAGCTAAGCCACAAGGGAAGCCCATGCAAAATGTTGGGCTGGATGAAGCATAAGCTGGAATCAAGACTGCCAAGAGAAATATCAATAACCTCAGATACGCAGATGACATCATCCTTATGGCAGAAAGCAAAGAGGAACTAAATAGCCTCTGGATGAAAGTGAAAGAGGAGAGGGAAAAAGACAGCTTAAAACTCAGTGTTCAAAAAATGAAGTTTATGGCATATAGTCCCATCACTTATTTTCTTGGGCTCCAAAATCACTGCAGATGGTGACTGCAGCCATGAAATGAAGAGACGCTTGCTCCTTGGAAGAAAAGCTATGGCAAACCTAGACAGCATATTAAACAGCAGATACATTACTTTGCTGACAAAGGTCCATCTATTCAAAGCTATGGTTTTTTCCCGTAGTTATGTATGGATGTGAGAGTTGGACCATAAAGAAAAGGCTGAGCACCAAAAGATTGATGCTTTTAAATGTGTGATGGAAAAGACTCTTGAGAGTCTCTTGGACTGCAAGGAAATCCAGTCCATCCTAAAGGAAATCAGTCGTGAATGTTTGTTGGAAGGACTGATGCTAAAGTTGAAACTCTAATACTTTGGCCACCTGATGCAAAGAACTGACTCATTGGAAAAGATCCTGATGCTGGGAAAGACTGAAGGCAGGAAGAGAGCAGGATGACAGTGGATGAGATGGTTGGATGGCATTATGGACTCAATGGACATAAATTTGAGTCAGTTTAGGAGATGGTGAATGACAGGGATGCCTGGCATGCTGCAGTTCATGGGGTTGCAAAGAGTCAGACATGACTGAGTGACTGAACAACAACAAGAAGAGGAGAGAGATCTAAATAGCTTGGAAATAAATCCAAATTGTATATATATTAAGCTATTTAAATATATATTTTATTTGAAGTCCTAAATAGTTTATTGTGGACATTTCCACTATGATTTACTTTCTCTTTCAATTGCAGATGTTAAATTCAAAAAGTCATCTCATGCTATCCTCTCTTTTGAATAAAAAATAGAGCTTAAATTGAAACTCATCTTGTTATATAGTGTTTTGGGCATTTGCTATTTAGTGATCAGGGATCAAATTGCCAACATCTATTGGACCATTAACAAAGCAAGAGAGTTCCAGACAAACATCTATTTCTGCTTTATTGACTATGCCAAAGCCTTTGACTGAGTGGGTCACAATAAACTGGAAAATTCTGAAAGAGAAATACCAGACCACCTGACCTGCCTCTTGAGAAACCTGTATGCAAATCAGTTAGAACTGGACATGGAACAACAGACTTGTTCCAAATAGGAAAAGGAGTACATCAAGGCTGTATATTGTCACCCTGCTTATTTAACTTATATGCAGAGTACATCATGAGAAACACCGGGATGGAGTAAACACAAGCTGGAATCAAGATTGCCAGGATAAGTATCAATAGCCTCAGGTATGCAGATGGCACCACATTTATGGCAGAAAGTGAAGAAGAACTAAAGAGCCTCTTGATGTAAGTGAAAGAGGAGAGTGAGACAGTTGGTTAAAGCTCGACATTCAGAAAACTAAGATCATGGCATCTGGTCCCACCACTTCATGGCAAATAGATGGGGAAACAGTGGATACAGCGGCTGACTTTAATTTGAGGGGCTCCGAAATCACTGCAGATGGTGATTGCAGCCATGAAATTAAAAGACGCTTACTCCTTGGAAGGAAAGTTATGACCAACCTAGACAGCATATTAAAAAGTAGAGACATTACTTTGTCAACAAATGTCGTCCGTCTAGTCAAGGCTATGGTTTTTCCAGTGGTCATGTATGGATGAGAGTTGGACTATAAAGAAAGTTGAGTGCCGAAGAATTGATGCTTTTGAACTGTGTTGTTGGAGAAGACTCTTGAGAGTCCCTTGGACTGCAAGAAGATCCAACCAGTCCAAACTAAAGGAAATAAGTCCTGAATATTCATTGGAAGGACTGATGCTGAAGCTGAAACTCCAATACTCGCCACCTTATGCGAAGAGTTGACTCATTGGAAAAGACCCTGATGCTGGGAAAGATTGAAGGCAGGAGGAGAAGGGGACGACAGAGGATGAGATGGTTAGATGGCATCACCGACTCAATGGACATGAGTTTGGGTAAATTCCAGGAGTTGGGGATGGACAGGGAGGCCTGGCATGCTGTGGTTCATGGGGTTGCAGAGTCGGATATGACTGAGTGACTGAACTGATGACCGACTGATGATGATAAGAGTAGCTGATTCATATTTCATAACTGCTTGTTATTGCTATTATTAATTTATTAAATGAATGTATGGATATATCTTTGTATACATGTTTAGCATATCTATATAGAACCTGTTTTTTCTTGCTCTGAATCCATTAGGTTGACCACAAATGCAGAGAATTTTTTCTTAAAGTCAATGAAGCAAACTCTGTGATATCTATACATTTTTTAAAATGGCTTTAATTTTCTAAGCTGCTTGTAAAATGTTTCTTGGTACTTAATTTCTATAAGGTTGTATATTTTTACACAGTATTATAGTGTATATTCTATGTAATGTACAGCTTATGCATTGGTTAAGCATTAAATTATGCATTAAATTAGATTCTAAGATTCCCTGGATCTATTCACTTTGTCTTATGTATATAAAAATACTCCAAAGGATTAAACATTTTACTGATCTTAAAATATGAACTACAGCTAACCATTTGTTGAATTATTATTTAATTACTCTTTGTCACAGACACTGACATGAAATATAAATATCATCTATTCTTAATTAAAAGGAAACATTCTAAGTAATTAAAAGTAAAAAAAATACTGATTAATAATTAGCATTTTACAAACTGTCATGTCTAGATCAACTTATGGGTAATATATAAAAAATTTAATTTATGAAGAAAGTGATAATTTATTCCTCCTTGATTGGTCATTCTAATGCAAAGATATTTAACTTTCTTGTAGGATATTTCACATTAATAATACCCTTTGAGGATCTAAATTTAATTGACTCCCAGAATAGAATATCATTCACATGAGTAAATCTTTTATTTGAAAGTTAAAACCAACATTGTTTTCTAAAGAAAAGGTCATTTTTCACACTTGAATTATAAAGTAGCTTAGCTCTACTAATGAAAGCTATGAGTATAAACAGTGTCCAATTAATTTACAACTGAAAATAGAATAACTTACCTCAACATCTTCAACTAATGAAACCAGATTTCTCTCTTAACTTAGCATAAGCCCCTCCACACCCATACCCTTCATTCAAGAACCAAACAGATGTCTTGTCACTGCCTTGGTATTAAGGCTTTCTGCTTAATTAATGCACCCCCTTGCCTCTGGGAATTTTGGGGCTTGACCTATCTCTTTTTCTATCTCATTGTGTTCATTTCTCATTCTCCCTTGTCAATTTCTTGTGTGTGTACCTAGTATATGTGTCTGTGTGTGTGTATGTGTGTATGTTGTATCTAACTCTTTGTGACCCTATGGACTGTAGACTACCAGGCTCCTCTGTCCATGGGATCTTCCAAGCAAGAATACTGGAACAGGTTACCATTTCCTACTACAGGGGATCTTCCCTACCCAGGGATATTGTTTCCTGCAGTGGCAGGCAGGTTCGTTACCACACTGCCACCTGGGAAGCCCATACCTAATATATGTGTACATATGTACCTGGTCAAGAACCCTCCTACAATGCAGGAGACCTGGGTTTGATACCTGGATCAGGAAGATCCCTTGGAGAAGGGAATGGAAATCCACTCCAGTATTTTTGCCTGGAAAATCCCATGGACAGAGAGCCTGCTGGGGTATACCCCATGGGTCACAAAGAGTCGGACACGACTGAGCAAGTAACACATTCACATGTTCACGTTCATATCCATCATGCCTTTTTCCTTCCTAACTTGTAAAAAAATACTTTAAAAATTGTGTTTGTAATTATTTATTCATAGTATTTGGCATGAAGGATTTCAGTGATCGCATATAATCATAACAGGTTGAAGAAAGTTTTTTAAACGGATTCAGGAAGTATGTTATTCTCAAAAAGAGAGTCAAAGACTAGTACTCAGATAATGGAGGATTTTTCCCCTAAAAATATATAATCAATTTCTGCTGTCTTTTGCTAGCTTGCTAATTTTATTAAGGAGAAAATAAACCAGGGTTAATTAAGTTAACAGTGAGAAACTCTTTTTGTTCTGATGCAGGTAGAAGGCTGGACATTATAAAGAGTCTCAATCTTGGTTCATTTTGATATTCTATAAGTTAGTTTTTCATTAGGGGAAAATGTTTAATATATTTCAAGCAAAAAGGGATTTTAAAAATGGGAGATTGGAGACTTTTACAACTTTCAGAGGACTGAGGGAATCAGAGCAGAGAAGGCCATAGTAATGTGTAGGGAATAATAAATTACACAAACAGCAGGGAAATACCCCCAATGATCATAGCTGTCTGAAGTTCTGAAGTGGGTAATTAGTAGGAGAATGCAGACAAGCCCTGGTAAACCTTTTCTATTTAACTACCAAAGTTCACAGGCCTCCCCGGCTCTGGCTGGAATATTTATGGTTCTACCTCTCTTTCCAAATTTTATACATGGAAACTAAACCAGAATCCCTCTATTATGTGAATTTGGAAAATATAGCTTCCAGTCTTCCAGCCCCAGCAGAGCAGGGACAAGCTGTGACAATGCTGATTACCAGCATATAATACTTGCCAACAGTGAGACTGTATGTTGTCACTCTGCTTACCTAACTTGTATGCAGAGTACATCATGTGAGATGCCGGGCTGGATGGAGCACAAGCTGAAATCAAGATTGGGGGGAGAAATATCAATAACCTCAGATATTCAGATAACACTATCCTCCTGCCAGAAAGTGAAGAGGAACTAGAGTCTCTTGAGGAAAGTGAAAGAGGAGAGTGAAAGAGATGGTTTAAAACTCAGCATTCAAAAAGCAAAGATCATAGCATTCGGTCCCATCACTTCATGGCAATTAGATGGGGAAGCAATGGAAACAGTGAGAGACTTTATTTTCTTTTACTCAAAAATCGCTGCAGCTGGTGATTGCAGCCATGAAATTAAAAGATGCTTGCCTCTTGGAAGAAAATCAATGACAAACCTAGACAGTGTATTAAAAAGCAGACATATTACTTTGCCAACAGAGGTCTATCTAGTCAAAGCTATGGCTTTTCCAGTATTCATGTATGGCTGTGAAAGTTGGACCATAAAGAAGGCTGAGTGCCTAAGAATTGATGCTTTTGAACTGTGATGTTGGAGGACTCTTGAGAGTCCCTTGGGCTGCAAGGAGATCAAACCAGTCAATCCTAAAGAAAATCAATCCTGAATGTTCATTGGAAGGAGTGATGCTGAAGCTGAAGCTCTAATACTTTGTCCATCTGATGTGAAGAGCCGACTCATTAAAAAAGACTCTGATGCTGAGAGATTGAAGGCAGGAGGAGGAGGGGACAACAGAGGACAAGATGGTTGGATGGCATCACCAACTCAGTGGACATGGGTTTGAGCAAACTCTGGGAGATAATGAAGGACAGGGAGGCCTGGCGTGCTGCAGTCCTTAGGGTTGCAAAGAGATGGACATGACTGAACAACTGAACAACAAATAATTAAGAAGATTTCTGAGCAATGCAGGAGTAGTAGTAGTAGTAGTCACTCAGTCATGTCTGACTCTGTGACCCCATGGACTGTAGCCTGCCAGGCTCCTCTGCCCTTGGAATTTTCCAGGCAGGAGTACTGGAGTGGGTAGCTATTTCTTTCAACAGGGGATCTTCCCAACCCAGAGATAGAATGTGGACCTCCCTCATTGCAAGAAGATTCTCTACTGTCTGAGCCACCAGGGAGAAATACATTAGGAAAATTTAAAACTAATATGTAAGTAATGGCTCCCAAACAAGTAAGTGATTCAGTCCCAGAGAAGATGGTATGAGAGATAATGACAATCAGCAAAACTTGAATAATACAGGGAGAAGAGACTGGGAAAGAATGCATTTGTCTTGGCCAAATTTTAAAATATTCTTGTCCATGTTTTACTGAAGAGGAAGTGAAAGTTTGCATTGAAAAACACTTTTAAGTCCTTTGTAGTTTCATGTATATGTCTAATAAAGTAATATTATTGCAAAAAGTCCATTCAGTCATCCTTGTTAACCAGATTTCTGCCCAGTTATTGAGACACATGGTCAGGGTAGACTCTCATGTCATATTATCTCATGATTCTGGTGACCATAACTAGAGTACTAATTTCAGTTTGGTCATGCTATATGTTGTTCTTAGCAACATGTGACCCAGTTTTTGGAAAAACTTGCAAACAGAATTAAATTAAAGCTAAATTATAAGAGAGATTTGTCATTAGAACAGAACTTTATCCTCAAAGCTTAAAAAAAGTTGGTAGTACTGTGTTAAAAAGTCTTAGAGTCTCTTATTTGTTAAATTTCTTTCACACAAGGGAATCAATATTTGTGAAAACAATCATTTTTCATGGGATTGATCAGGCTAAACAGTGATCTTCTGAGTAATGTTATTTTCAAATCCCCATTTGACTGAATAAAGACAAATAGCTAGAATGAAATATAATTTTTTTATGTGATTTCTCAGCTTGAAGCAATTTATATATAATAATAATAGATAGACCACCTGAAAATTCTGTCCAAAAAAATCAAAGTTTGTTTTCTTTTGATTCTTCTGAATCTTAATTTTTCTGATTAAGGAATTTTGCAGTATAATAATAATTTTGATAACAATGTAGAATACATAAGTAGATGTTTCTTGTTTTAATATGATAGTATAAATATATATTTACAGCACAACATTCTATGTTATAGTAGTTAAATGAACATTACATTTTCTTGTGCAATGAAAAGCATGAAAAGATAAGTATATTTTATAATTAATTTTTGTAACTTGAAAACGGGAGACATTTATTTGGGAAGGAGTAGTATCAATATTTAACTCTCATGAAAAGCTCCATTTCAAGTATATTTGCTTACAGACCAGGTGGGGAATTCATCAGAAGGGGCTTCCCTAGTATATGGCAAGATCACTATTTCCCAAAGTCAATTCTATAAAGTTTTAGCCTTTCTATCTATAATCTATCTATCTATCTATATATCATCATCATCATCCCATAATTTGTGTTTGTGTGTGTGTTAGCCTTTATTAGAATAATTTGTTGTAACTCTCAGAGAACAGAATACTATAAGTACAATTTGCTTGATTTATTTCACCTTTTGACCTCAGAGACTGACTTCACTATGCATTGTTGTTGCTGTCTTTCGAATACATCTGGGTGACCCAACAACCTCCCCCAATTGATATAAATTGTATAATTGCTTCTTTAGAAATTTGTAAGGCCAAAAGCTAAGAGATTAAGCGAGGCAGGCTAAGTGATAATGTCTCCTCACTCTATTACCTGTTTTGGTTCAAACGTCATGCAACTCAGCCTTAAGGAAATGTCTTAGAAACCAAGAGACACACAAAAATATATACATACTTTTTTTCCTCTAGGCCTTAAAATTCATATGAATTCTCTAAAACTAGTGAGTACTCTGAATATTGAGAAATAAGGAAAAATAGTGAATAGGAACAAAATTTTAAATAGTTTGCAGAGTTAGAGAGAGAGGTGATCTGATATTTTGAAATTTTGTGACTTTAACTCTCACAAAATAGATCCTTCATGAAAATGACACACTGCATGGAATAAATCTTGTGGAATTTTATAGACTGATAAGCTTTGCTGTATCTTTTTCAGCAATATTACATGATATGGGTTTCTTGATAGATTAAATAAAGTCCATTTTAAGAAACAAAATCTACAAGAAAAAATAGAATAAAATGATTTTTTGTTTTAAATTTGCTCTGCTCTTTCAAGGGAAAAACATTTTACCAAACAGACTGCATATTTTTTTCAGAAGTGATAGTTTAGTCTCCTCCACCCAGACAAGGTCAATTCAACCTCAGAAATGGTGATTTGTCTTTGACTGTGGCAAATTCTTGTCATCTCAAGGTGGGAACAGGAGGAGAAATCCAGCCAGCTATTTTGTTAAGTTCCGTTTCTCACTGAGATATAGAAAATAATGGCAAAGGAAGAATTCAAGATTCCAGTTCCTAAATCCTGGTTATTATTATTTGCTTTACCTTTTTATGTCTGACTAAATTGAAAACAATAATACTTAAGTATAACCTGAATAAATGATTCAATATTATTATCATTGGGAAGACTCAGTAATTTTCTATGGAAAGCAAACCATAGATTAGAACTCACTGCCAGCAAATGCCACTGGAAGCAAAATGTGATCACCAGCATTGAATTGAGCTGATAATTCTCTGGGTCATGTAGGTCAGAGCACTGTCACATCCCTTGTTTCTAAATCTAGTGATTCTAGATAGGCATACGAACATACAAGTCTGGGGGGAAGGAGGAGTGGTGATTAGAAAGATGGATATATACAAACGTTATATAAATGGTCATAAATTTTTGCCATCATAAATCCAAAAATGAAACTTCAGAGCCGATTCTTCTATTAAATGACTTAAAGTGAACTTCTGTTTTGAGCTTTAAAAACTTAATAGGGGAATCTTTGCCATGATATTTGTTCTTAATGATATTTAAAAATGATTTTGAGGGGAAAGAGTTGAATCCTTTTTTCTGAGTTGTTTAAAATAGCACACATTCCTCCCCCTGCCATCCCCTGCTCTTTGGGGAAATTCTGTTATGGGAAGTCCTTGCAGGCACTACTGTCATTTTCCCCAGATGTGGTCCCTTCAACCATTTGATTTTAATCATTTCTGCCTAATGTGTCATGATTTTTTTTTTTTTTTTTGATGCAGGGAAAATATTTCTATGAAAACAGGAATCACTCTAGAGAAAGGATTTCCCAAATACTGCATAAACATATTGTGAACCATTGTGCTCCTAGGACTATAAAGCACACCCTATAATTGAGACTGTGACACTGTAATGGACTCTGGGCATTCATTCAGTTCAGTCCAATTGCTCAGTTGTGTCTGACTCTTGTGACCCCATGGACTACAGCACAGCAGGCTTCCCTGTCCATCACCAACTACCGCTGCTTGCTCAAACTTATTCCACCCAGCCAGTGATGCCATCAAACCATCTCATCCTCTGTCATTCCTTTCTTCTCCTGCCTTCAATCTTTCCCAGCATCAGGGTCTTTTCAAATGAGTCAGTTCTTCACATCAGGTGACCGAAGTACAGAACTTTGGAGCTTCAGCTTCAGTATCAGTCCTTCCAATGAATATTCAGGACTGATTTCTTTTAGGATGGACTGGTTGGATCTCCTTGCAGTCCAAGAGATTCTCAAGAGTCTTCTTCACCACCACCGTTCAAAAGCATCAATTCTTTGGTGCTCAGTTTTCTTTATGGTCCAACTCTCACATCCATACATGACTACTGGAAAAACCAAAGCTTTGACTAGATGAACCTTTGTTGGAAAAGTAATGTCTCTGCTTTTTTATTATGCTGTCTAGGTTTGTCACAGATTTTCTTCCAAGGAGGAAGCGTCTTTTAATTTCATGGCAGCAGTCTCCATCTGCAGTGATTTTGGAGCACAAGAAAATAAAGTCTGTCACTGTTTCCAGTGTATCCCCATTTATTATTAGCTCTTTAATAGTAAAATAAAAAAAAAAGAAAATTAGAAAATTCCACTTCCAGATATCTATGTACCTTTTTATAAATTACATATATTTATATTATTATTATGTTATTTTCTTTAAAAAACATAGGCAGGAATATACATTAAAAAGATAAATGTAAATTAAATAATATTTTAAGGTATTCTTAATTATAATCAATCATCAGAAATATCCAGTGGCAAAAGTATGGTTATAATTTCTTTATATTTTTGAAATTTTTATTTAATATTTTATGGTAAGGTGATTGGAAACCCTAATTTTAAGATCAGCATTTTTCTGTACTTCATTTTAGTAGTTGATAGACCTGTAAAAACATAACTTGTTAAAGATACATAGATCTGAAAGACTTTATACCATTGACATAATTTATTAAAGCAGGACACCCATTTTTTCAATTATAAAAACTGTAACAAAAAAAGGGCTCTAAATTTTTAAAGTTCCTGCTTTTAGTTTTGTTACAAGTTTATTATAAAGCTAATGCATTTTCCTATCACTAAAGAATGCTTTCAAAATTCACTACTCTCCATTTAAAAAGTTCAAAAATTCCGTTTTCAGATCCCATAACAATGTAGATTTGAGTAATTTAGAAATGGCTCACTTTAATTATTAAAGTTCAAAAATAATTTAAGATATTTTAGGAAGCTCTTTATAGCAAAAGTTTTATTTTCCTCATTAAAGAAAAAATAACCCTGAAAGGAGGAATTAGGTAAATATAAATATAAGTAAGTTAGGTAAATTCATTCCTCACTGGGGTATGTATATGGAGGTTGAACAGAAACAGAATGTACGTGATGGTAGCTCAATTCTCATTGTCCGAGAAAGAAGTTATAAGTGAACAAGAAGTGATTAGAATAAACCCTGTGGTACTGGACTAGAGTCAGAGAGAGCAGTGTGAATTCATGTTTATTTAATATATGTATACAGATAGTGGGCTTCCCTGATGGCTCAGACCTTAAAGAATCGGCCTCCAAGGCAAGAGACCGGGGTTTGATTCCTGATTGGGAAGATCCCCTGGAGAATAGAATGGCTATAATTCATCCTGGTATCAGACCTTATGAATGTAGAGAATGTGGGCAGACCTTTATTCTTGTCTCACAGCTCATCAATCACTACAGAATTCATATCGGCTAGAAAGCCTTGGTGTTAGGGACGTAGGAAAGCCTTTACGTGGAACTCATGCCTCACTCAATAGTAAATAATGCATAGTGTAATGTAAGTATTGTCAGAGAACCTTCATTTGTCCCTTCCATTATGGAATATCAGGTAACTCATACCAGAAAATAATTCAATAAATTTGGGAATTACTTTTGCCTCATACTCACTGTTTACTAAGGAAATCAGGGAGCTTATACTGAAAGAAATTTGATATGAATATAGAAAAGCCTCATATTGCAACTCAAAATATGTTAAACTATGAGAATTCTTAATAGAAAATGACCTTATTAAAGTATTTTGTGACTGTGCCTTTTGCCATTTACCTTACTTAACATTATCTCACTTCCGTCAATTATTGACTATACAACATTGCACAAATTATGCAATGTCTGAGTTGCTCAGTTTATTTATTTTTAAGCAGTTATAATTTCGTGTACCTAACTGTAGCCATGAAATTAAAAGATGCTTACTCCTTGGAAGGAAAGTTATGACCAACCTAGATAGCATATTAAAAAGCAGAGACATTACTTTGCCAAAAAAGGTCCATCTGGTCAAGGCTATGGTTTTTCCAGTGGTCATGTATGGATGTGAGAGTTGGACTGTGAAGAAAGCTGAGCGCTGAAGAATTGATGCTTTTGAACTGTGGTGTTGGAGAAGACTCTTGAGAGTCCCTCGGATTGCAAGGAGATCCAACCAGTCCATCCTAAAGGAGATCAGTCCTGGGTGTTCATTGGACGGATTTATGGGGAAGCTGAAACTCCAATACTTTGGCCACCTCATGCGAAGAGTTGACTCATTGGAAAAGACCCTGATGATGGGAGGGATTGGAGGCAGGAGGAGAAGGGGACGACAGAGGATGAGATGGCTGGATGGCATCACCAACTCGATGGACATGAGTTTGAGTAAACTCCGGGAGTTGGTGATGGACAGGGAGGCCTGGCGTGCTGCGATTCATGGGGTCACAAAGAGTCAGACACGACTGAGCGACTGAACTGAACTGAACTGAATAGACTTTTTGTGAGCACTGTTAGAAATTTTACATAAAGCCCATGCTCAATAAATATTATTTATTGTCATTAATTAATAACAGTATTACTCTTAAGGACATGTCCTAGGGTGGCTCAGACCGTAAAGAATCTCCCTGCAATGCTGGTGAACCAAGTTCAAACCCTGGGTCAAGAAGAGCCCCTGGAGAAGGGAATGGCAGCCCACTCCAGTATTCTTGCCTGGAGAGCCCCGAGGACGGAGGAGACTGGTGGGCTACAGTCCACGGGGTTGCAAAGAGTCGGACACTACTGAGAGACTAAGCATATATGCCCACTCCAGTATTCTTGTCTGGAGAATTCCGGGGACAGAGGAGTCTGGCTGGCTATAGTCCATGGGATCACAGAAAGTTGGATATGACTGAGTGACTAACACTACCACTATGCAGATAAAAGACACAGCAGTTAATATATATATATATACATATATATATATATGTATGTATACATAGGATAGTAAATACATACATTCCCCAACTCTCTCCACCAAGAGATCTTTGAAGCAGTAGCAATTAATGTACTTAATTCCTGGACTTATTTTTAAATACCATTCTCTAATAACAGGAACCAGTGCTTCCTGGAGAAATAGCTGATTCTAAAGTTGGGGTGTGATAATACCATCTGAGCATGTCTAAATGACACAGAAGACAATCTGAAAAAGTTCCTAAGGGCAAAACTGGAATAAGTTGATAAACAAAATAAAGAAGCTTAGTATTGGATCAAAAATCCAAAGAATAAAATAAATATTCATAAATCAACACTGATATAAATGATCAAAAAATAAACACATTGGAGAGAAGGGACAAATAATAACTATAGAAGTATTTCAAATAATAAAGATTGCCAATATTAGTCAGAAGAATTTTATATAATAAATGTAGAAGGTGTGAGAAAAGTAGAAAATCACCCTTAGGACATTGCATGATAGCTGCTGCAGGCACAATCCATGGATGAATGCTAAATTAGTAGACAAAACTTTAAGGAGAATAAAAATATTTGCATGGACACAAAATATCATTCTTTCCAAGTATTATTAGTTATCACAATAATTTATATTCTTTGATAATTCTCCCTCCAGGAAGTGAGGCTTTGTTTCCCTTCCTCGTGTGTAGGCTGGATCCAGGGACTCACTTCATTTTTTTGTTGGTAACATCTTTATGTTTTTATTTCTATTTTTTAATAAAGCATAGTTGATTTACAGTGCTGTGTGAGTTTCAGGTATACACCAAAGTGATTCATTTATACATATGTATAATTTTTTTCAGATTTTTTTCCCTTATGAAGGTGAAAGTGAAAGTCGCTCAGTCATGTCCTACTCTTTGCATCTCCATGGACTATACAGTCTGTGGAATTCTCTAGGGCAGAACACTGGAGTGAGTAAGCCTTTCCTTTCTCCAAGAGGTCTTCCCAACCCAGGGGCCGAACCCAGGTCTCCCGCATTGCAGGCAGATTCTTTACCAGCGGAGCCACAAGGGAAGCCCAAAGATACTGGAGTGGGTAGTCTATCCCTTCTCCAGGGAATCTTCCTGACCCAGGAATCGAACCAGGGTCTCCTGCATTGCAGGCAGATTCTTTACCAACTGAGCTATCAGGGGTTATTACTAAATATTGAATATCATTCCCCGTGCTATATAGAGGTATATGTTCATTATCTATTTTGTATATAATAGTGTATACATATTAACCCCAAGCTTCCAGTTTAGTTCTTTCCTACATTTTCCTTTTAAGAATTTTGCATGGTTTGTTGTGATCCACACACCTGAGGCTTTAGCAGAGTCAATGAAGCAGAAGTAGATGTTTTTCTGGAATTCTCCTGCTTTTTCTATGATTCAACAGATGTTGACAGTTTGATCTCTGGTTCCTCTGCCTTTTCTAAATCCAGCTTGTACATCTAAAAGTTCTCAATTCACATACTGTTGAAGCCTAACTTGAAGAATTTTTATCATTACCTTGCTAGCATGTGAAATGAGTGTAATTGTGCAATGAGTGCAATCGTGCGGTAGTTTAAACATTCTTTGACATTGCCCTTCTTTGGGATTGGAATGAAAATTGATCTTTTCCAATCTTGTGATCATTGCTGAGTTTTTCAAATGTGTTGGCATATTGAGTGCAGCACTTTAATAGCATCATATTTAGGATTTGAAATAGCTCAGCTGGAATTCGTCACCTCCACTAGCTTTGTTCATAGTGATGCCTTCTAAGGCCCACTTGACATTACACTCCCTGAAGTGTCTGGCTCTAGTTGAGTGATCACACTGTTGTGATTATCTGGGCCATTAATATTTTTTTTGTATAGTTTTTCTGTGTATTCTTGCCACCACTTCTTAATAACTTCTGCTTCTGTTAGGTCCATACCATTTCTGTCCTTTATTGTGCCCATCTTTGCATGAAATGTTCTCTTGATATTTCTAATTTTCTTGAAGAGATCTCTAGTCTTTCCCATTCTATTGTTTTCCTCTATTTCTTTACATCGTTCACTTAGGCTTTCTTATCTCTCCTTGCTGTTCTTTGGAACTCTGCATTCAGATGAGTATATCTTTGCTTTTCTCCTTTGCCTTTCACGTTTCTTTTCTCAGCTATTTGTATGTAAGGCCTCCTCAGACAACCATTTGCCTTTTGGTATTTCTTTTTCTTGGAGATGGTCTTGATCACTGCCTCCTGTACAGTGTTACAAACCTCTGTCCATAGTTCTTCAGGCACTCTATCAGATCTAGTCCCTTGAAATTATTTGTCACTTCCACTGTATAATTGTAAGGGATTTGATTTAGGTCATACCTGAATGGTCTAGTGACTTTCCCTACTTTCTTCGATCTAAGTCTGAATTTGGCAATAAGGAGTTCATTATCTGAGCCACAGTCAGCTCCTAGTCTTGTTTTTGCTGACTGTACAGAGCTTCTCAAAATTTGGCTGCAAAGAACATAATCAATCTGATTTCAGTATTGACCATCTGGTGATGTCCGTGTGTAAAGTCATCTCTTGTGTTATTGGAAGAGGGTGTTTGCCATGACCAGTGCATTCTCTTGGTAAAACTCTACTAGACTTTGCCCTGCTTCATTTTTCACTCCAAGGCCAAACTTGCCTATTACTCCAGGTATCTCTTGACTTCTTACTTTTGCATTGCAGTCCCCTGTGATGAAAAGGACATCTTTGTTTGGTGTTACTTCTAGAAGATCTTGTAGACAACAAACCATAATTTTGTTGTCTATGTCTGGGAATCTGTTTCTGTTTTGTGTATAAATTTATTTGTATTATATTTTAGATTCCACATATAAATGACATCATATGATATTTATTTTTTTACTTCCTCACTTAGTGTGATAAACTCTAGGCTTATTCATGTTGCTGCAAATGGCATTATGTCTTTTTTTTTAATGTCTGAGTAATATTCCATTGTATATTTTTACCACATATTCTTCATCCATTCATCTGTCAATGGATTCACTTATAAAGAATACAGTTAAGGAAATGGAAAGACAGTATCTCCATCATGGGAAATCTGGCAGACCACCTTAACCAAGTATCAAAGTTAACATTATTAGTAATAAGTCATTTTGATAGTCAATACCCTCTGATGTAAAGCAATGAGAATAGTCCACCAAAATCTATAACCCAAGTCTGATCATGAGGAAACATCAGACAAATCCAAATCAAGGGACATACTTCAAAAGTATCAAGGTCATGAAAATAAAGAAAAAACTAAGAAGCTGTCATAGATTTGAGGATTGCTAGAGACTAAGGATGCTTGGTGTTCTGGGTTACATTCTGCAACAGGTATTGGACAATAATGGAAAAAACTTGGAAAATCTAAATAGAGTCTGTATTTCAGTTATTAGTGCTGCACTGATGTTAATTTTTTAGGTTTGATAAAAATACTATAGTTGTGCAAAATATATGGCACGACACTATGTACTATCATTACAATTTTCCTATGAACCTAAAATTATTTTCAATGAAAAGAATAAAATACTTAGGAATATATCTACCTAAAGAAACAAAAGACCTATATATAGAAAACTATAAAATACTGATGAAAGAAATCAAAGAGGACACAAATAGATGGAGAAATATACTGTGTTCATGGATTGGAAGAATCAATCTTCTGAAAATGAGTATACTACCCAAAGTAATCTATAGATTCAATGCAATCCCTATCAAGCTACCAAGGGTATTCTTCACAGAACTAGAACAAATAATTTCACAATTTGTATGGAAATACAAAAAACCTCGATAGCCAAAGCAATTTTGAGAAAGAAGAATGGAACTGGAGGAATCAACCTGCCTGACTTCAGACTCTACTACAAAGCCACAGTCATCAAGACAGTATGGCACTGGCACAAAGACAGAAATATAGATCAATGGAACACAAAAGAAAGCCCAGAGATAAATCCATGTACCTACGGACACCTTATCTTCAACAAAGGAGGCAAGAATATACAATGGAAAAAAGACAACCTCTCTAACAAGTGGTGCTGGGAAAACTGGTCAACCACTTGTAAAAGAATGAAATTAGAACACTTTCTAATACCATACACAAAAATAAACTCAAAATGGATTAAAGATCTAAATGTAAAACCAGAAACTATAAAACTCCTAGAGGAGAACATAGGCAAAACACTCTCCGACATAAATCATAGCAGGATCCTCTATGACCCACCTCCCAGAATATTGGAAATAAAAGCAAAACTAAACAAATGGGACTTAATGAAACTTAAAAGCTTTTGCACAACAAAGGAAACTATAAGAAAGGTGAAAAGACAGCCCTCAGATTGGGAGAAAATAATAGCAAACGAAGCAACAGACAAAGAATTAATCTCAAGAATATACAAACAACTCCTCCAGCTCAATTCCAGAAACATAAACGACCCAATAAAAAAATGGGTCAAAGAACTAAACAGACATTTCTCCAAAGAAGACATACAGATGGCTAACAAACACAGGAAAAGATGCTCAACATCACTCATTATTACAGAAATGCACATCAAAACCACAATGAGGTACCATTTCACGCCAGTCAGAATGACTGCTATTCAAAAGTCCACAAGCAATAAATGCTAGAGAGGGTGTGGAGAAAAAGGAACCCTCTTACACTGTTGGTGCGAATGCAAACTAGTATAGCCACTATGGAGAACAGTGTGGAGATTCCTTATAAAACTGGAAATAGAACTGCCATATGACCCAGCAATCCCACTCCTGGGCATACACACCGAGGAAACCCGATCTGAAAGAGACACGTGTACCCCAATGTTCATCACAGCACTGTTTATAATAGCCAGGACATGGAAGCAACCTAGATGCCCATCGGCAGACGAATAGATAAGAAAGCAGTGGTACATATACACCATGGAATATTACTCAGCCATTAAAAAGAATTCATTTGAATCAGTTCTAATGAGATGGATGATACTGGAGTCCATTATACAGAGTGAAGTAAGCCAGAAAGATAAAGACCAATACAGTATACTAATGCATATATGTAGAATTTAGAAAGATGGTAATGATAACCCTATATGCAAGACAGAAAAAGAGACACAGATGTATAGAACAGACTTTTGGACTCTGTGAGAGAAGGTGAGGGTGGGATGATCTGAGAGAATAGCATTGAAATATGTATATTATCAATTGTGAAACAGATCTCCAGTCCAGGTTTGATGCATGAGACAAGTGCTCAGGGCTGGTGCACTGGGATGACCCAGAGGGATGGGATGGGGAGGGAGGTGGGAGGAGGGTTCAGGATGGGGAACACATGTAAATTCATGGCTGATTCATATCAATGTATGGCAAAAACCACTACAATATTGTAAAGTAATTAGCCTCCAACTAAAATAAATAAATGAAAAAAATTTTTTAAAATAAAATAAAATCACATCACCTCACAGTGTTGTAATTAGCATTATTAAGTAATTTAATACTTGTAAAGTTCTTAGAACTGAGCACATATGAAGTTTTTAATAAATGTCAGCTGTTATTTTATTTTCAATTTTATTTGACAGTCATATCTGTAAATAGAAGAGATAAAAGTCTTTTTTCCATTGGATTGGCTGTGCAGTCTAATAATATATTTTCTGGTATTCAATTGAGGTACTATTTGACCTACAGAAAGTTGTAAAGAGAAAAGTAAAATAATTCTAATTGTAGAGTCTGGACATAGCCACGACTGACTTGGTATTCTATTCCCTATAAGCATTTTCTAATATAAATATGTGTATGAAATATTATGTATATGAATGAAATATAATAAAGATAGTTTTTCACCAAGTCTTGCAAAAAGGATAACTACAATAAGAGTATTGGATGAATCACAAGCTGGAATCAAGATTACTGGGAGAAATATCAATAATCTCAGATATGTAGTCGACACCACCCTTGTGACAGAAAGCAAAGAGGAACTAAAGAGCCTCTTGATGAAGGTGAAAGAGGAGAGTGAAAAAGCTGGCTTAAAACTCAGCATTCAAACAACTAAGATCATGGCATCTGGCCCCATCACTTCATGGCAAATAGATGGGGAAAGAATGGAAATGGTGACAGATTTTATTTTCTTGGACTCTAAAGTCACTGCAGACATGACTTTAGCCATGAAATTAAAGGATGCTTGTTCCTGGGAAGTAAAGCTATGATAGATCTAGACAACATATAAAAATGCAGAGACATTGCTTTGCCAACAAAGCTCCATATAGTCAAAGCTACAGTTTTCCCAGTAGTCATGTACAAATGTGAGAGTTGGATCATCAAGTTCGAGTGCTGAAGAATTGATGTCTTTGAACCGTGGTGCTGGAGAAGACTCTGGTGAGTCCCTTGGACTGCAAGGAGATCAAGCCAGTTAATCCTAAAGAAATCAACCCTGAATGCTCATTGAAAGGACTGGTGCTGAAGCTGAAACTCCAATACTTTGGCCACCTGATGAGGAGAACTGACTCATTTGGGAAGACCCTGATGCTGGGAAAGATTGAAGGCACGGGGAGAAGGGGGCAACAGAGGATGAGATGGTTAAATGGCATCACCGACTCAGTAGACATGAGTTTGAGCAAATTCGGGAAGATAGTGAAGGAATGGGATGCCTGGTGTGCTGCGGTCCATGGGGTCGTAAAGAATCAGACACAGCTGAGTGACTGAACAAAAACTATCAGGGTGTCTTCCTCAGAAAGGGTATCAATGCAAATTGACATTTAACACCTAATATACACCGTACCATCTTTTAAATACTTTATGTTTATAATGTAGTTTCATTTAATCATCACAGCAGTTTTTTTTATTTTATTTTTTCTGCATTGTGCCTTTATTGTGGGACATAGGCTTTTCTCTAGTTGCAGTGCAGGGGCTTCTCTAGTCGTAGCATTTGGGTTTAGTTGCCCCAAAGCACATGGGATTTTAGTTCCCCAAC
The DNA here is from genome assembly GCF_019320065.1 of Cervus canadensis. Lineage (NCBI taxonomy): Eukaryota > Metazoa > Chordata > Mammalia > Artiodactyla > Cervidae > Cervus > Cervus canadensis. Next base: position 28,365,315 of record NC_057401.1, on the reverse strand, counting down.
TAAGGATCTAACCTCTGTCCCCTCATTTGAAGGCAGATTCTTAACCACTAGACTACCATGGAAGTCCCATCAGAGCAGTTTCATAATAGAAATGCTTTAATTATGAATCTGATTTTGCAGAAAAACAAATGCCCTCACTTCTAGTGGGTGGGGGTCCATGGCTTGACCACAGGAGTCTGCCTCTAGAGTCCACATTGTTAACCACTAGGCTCTGCAATCATCTTCTCCTCAGTATCCAGTCTCCGTGGAGGACTGGTTCCAGGAATTCCCTCAGATACCCAAATCCACAGATGCTCAAATCTTTTATATGAAATGGTATAGTATTTGCAAATAAGGTACACACGTTCTCTTGAATACTTCAAATCCTCTCTAGAGTACTTTGATATACATAATACAATGTGAATTCTATTAAGTAGTTGCAAATTCAAGTTTTGCTTTTTGGAATTTTATAGAACTTTTTTTCTTTTTCTTTTTTTTTTTTAAATTTATTTATTTTTTCAGTGGGTTTTGTCATACATTGACATGAATCAGCAATAGATTTACACGTATTCCCCATCCCGATCCCCCCTCCCACCTCCCTCTCCACCCGATTCCTCTGGGTCTTCCCAGTGCACCAGGCTCGAGCACTTGTCTCATGCATCCCACCTGGGCTGGTGACCTGTTTCACCATAGATAATATACATGCTGTTCTTTCAAAACATCCCACCCTCACCTTCTCCCACAGAGTTCAAAAGTCTGTTCTGTACTTCTGTGTCTCTTTTTCTGTTTTGCATATAGGGTTGTCGTTACAAGCTGTGGTACATATACACCATGGAATACTACTCAGCCGTTAAAAAGAATTCATTTGAACCAGTTCTAATGAGATGGATGAAACTGGAGCCCACTATACAGAGTGAAGTAAGCCAGAAAGATAAAGAACATTACAGCATACTAACACATATATATGGAATTTAGAAAGATGGTAAGAACTTTTTTTCAAATATTTTCAAATCCACAGTTGATTGAATCCATGGATGTAGAATCCACAGATATGTAGGACCATCTGTACTGCCTCCATAAATCAGCTTTTAGAAGGTACACCAGGCAACTACAAACTTAAGTTACAGCTTGAATTTGATGGGCCCCCAGGGTATAAGGAAGTGGTGCTAGTTCCCCAGAGTCCTGACTGATTTTACAATCTCTCAGTTTGTCCTAAATTTCAGCTAAATACCAAGGAAACATTCCCTGCATTTTACCTAGGAAAAGTGGTGGCAAGTGGAATCCTTGGAGTCACAGCTGGGTGTGTGAGGAGTTCTAGTTGATGTCCTATCTTGGCAGGCTTGGTACTGGGATGCTTGTGGACCTTTCTATTTCCACTCCTGACAATACATATTTGTAAAAATGTTTAAAAAATGAATAGAAATACCATAGACTACATTCCTCTAAAGAATAGAAAGAGTTCAAAAATACAATCTCTTAAGTTTCATAAAGAAGCTTATTCTGATGTTTTGGAAGAGAAACAGAAACAGTAATACCTGTTACCATGAACATATACTTTGAAATAAGAAGTGAATACAAGTCCACAATCAAATCCATAGTTTCTTTTCATTATTTCCCAAAAGACTTTAGCTGCCAAATACTGAAAATAGGATTTTCTTTATTTGTGATGTGAGGTGGTGGTTGCAGATAAGAAGTTGATTCCCAGCTGACTCAAAAACTTTTCCTGGCTGAAAATATCAGGAATAGAAACAAAGAGTGCAATTATTTATACATTTATTGGCAAAATTGGCACATATTGAGTAGCACTTTTCTGAGTGGCTTATTCTTGATGAACAGAACCATGTGTTAAATTGAGTTTGAGTATTTGTGGATGACTGAGCTAAATTTATTTTCAAGCTTGGAAGCTTTCTAATTGACTGTATAACCACATAGTGTAATTGATGCTGTATGTTAAAAATAACTAACCTGAATACATTCAGTATTTTTTTCCTGTAGTAGTATAAACCCACCTGAGTAGCTATAAAAATAAATTCAAATAGCCATATATATGATAATTTAAAAGGTAATATTTATGTTTTTAGGCACAAATGATTAAGTCACTTCATCAATTCCAAATGGTGCAATGTTTATTATAGTACCTGAGGTAATATAATTTGTATGACTTGGTCTTCTTTCACCTGCAAATTCTTCGGTTTTGACTACAATGTCCTCAAAATAGCATCACGAGAAAAAGAAACTCTACTGATCCACAAGTACCATCCTTTCCTCAAAAAGCTTCCCTGATTGGAATTCATCTTTCCTCTAAGCTATTTCAAGATTTAGTGTGGCACACTCACATTACACATGCTGTGAATATAGAAATAAAGCAATAGGTTTGTATCACAGCTGTATATATAGTTATGCCCCACTGTTTGTGATTTTCAGATTGCTTTATTAAAGCAATCATGATTAGAATTATTAGAATATACTAACCAGAATTAAAATAGTTATTTCTACATTATGAAAAAAAACCATATTTTAAGTGTTTTTGCATTCTGCAGCTCCCCAAGGCTCTGCCTATAATGAGGTGCTCACTAAGAACCTGCTAAATAAGCAAATTAATGAAATTGCGTCCTTTTATTAATAGACTGTATCTTAAGAAGCTAGAATAGTAATGCACTCCTCTGAGCTGACAGAAGGGAAAGACTTTCTTTAGCATGCTAAACCAACCCTCTTATTTAGTCAGCCTACAAACTCAGTGTTAAATGCAGCTGAACAATTAGCAAAGAGAGCTCTGTATAGACAAATATTAAATTTTTAAATGAGTCTTTTCATCCCTTAATGCTGAATAGCATGGTTGTGCTATCTTTTTACCATGGCAGTTATAAAATTTAATTGTACAAATAACTCATACTATTTGTGCTGAGTTATTTTTATTCATATTCTATAAATCAAGGAAAATGTATAACTTACTTATACAACAGAATATCCAAATAATATAACCATAAAATAATTTTCATAGTAGTCTTTAATGTTCTTTTAGTAAAATTCTGGAGACCATGCTGCTTTAGTATTAACATTTTATGGCAATGGCACCTTTTTTTTTTTTTTTTCCCATTTTTGGAGAACAATAGAATCACCTGGGGAAAGGTCAGCAAAACTGTTCATCATGCTTGTCTTTCATCGACTTTAGATAGCTGAAGGTTAAGATGATCAGACATATGATATAACATAAAGATACAGTACAAGTTTCATTGCCAGGATACACTTTCCATTCAAAAACTTTCTTGTATTTTAAAAATGCACTAATATATGATCCATTAACTTATTGGTGGTTTATGGAGCATTCAAAACAACTATGAATATAAGAGATTTGTGAAAGGTAAGGAAAGCCATGAGGCAAGAAAAAAGACTGGACAGATAACCTACAATACACACACAGAACAAATGTTAACTGGACAGATGCCCATCTTTTGAATTTAAAGACCACTAAAAGGACATTTGTGTAGAATGTGATGCTTTGAGTACACAGTAGTCCACTGTAAAATAAAACAATAATGTCAAATTTTAAAATTTTCATTGGGGCTTTCCAGGTGGTCCAGTGGTTACGAATCTGCCTGCCAATGCAGGTTTGATCCCAGGTCTGGGAAGATCCCACATGCCATGGAGCAACTGAGCCCGAGCACAATTACTGAGCCAGCACTGTAGAGCCTTGGAGCTGCAACCACTGAGTCTACATGCACAACAAATAAAGTCCATGCTCTTAGAGACCATGCGCCCCAATGAGGGAAGCCCGTGCACTGCAACAAAGAGTAGCCTCCATTTGCTAGAGCAAGAGAAAGACCACATGCAACAACAAAGACCCAGTGCAGCTAAAAATAAACAAATCTTTTTCATTGAACTTATTGTCATTTAATGACTCTTCAGCATTTTTTATAAAAACTTAATGGTTTTAAAATTAATACACCCTTCTGAAGTTATTAATAATTCAAAAGTCAACATCTCTTCTTTTCCAAAGATGCTATCAGTTCTCATCTTCATGTCAATACTCACCAAGTAAATCTATGGCTGATTCATATCAATGTATGACAAAACCCACTGAAATGTTGTGAAGTAATTAGCCTCCAACTAATAAAAAAATTAAAAAAAAAAAAAAAAACTCATGCTCTCACAATTTGTATTATCCAGAGTTTGGGACCAACTAATTCATTTTTTTAAATAAACACAAGTTATATTGCAGCTCTGGGTTGTGACAAATGAGCTCTTCCAATAAACAAATGATTAAAGAACAAATATAGAAACATTCCTATGTTTTAAATTCTAAAACATAGATGAAAATAAAGCCAGTCTTGTTTGTGGATAAGCATGGGTAAACATTGGATCTGTTTAAGAGGAAGGAGTGTGGCTCCAATTCTCAAGAGTACAAATGTAGCTAAAAGCCTTGAGAGAGCCTTTTAAAATGTATTTGTACCATCCGCATGAAATAGCAGAAGACAGTGATGGAGCTAAAAGCAAGCATTTTCAGAGTTCTGTTGTCATCCTTTGTGTCAGATTAGATCTCACAAGAACTGGCACTGTGGATCACGGATTTCCTTTCTGTGTGTATGGTAAACAGTGAGAGAAATGGGCCAGGATTGCTATCACTCTTCTTCATGTAGATTGTGAATGTGGACGTATTGGGCCCTTCTGAATTCCAAACATATGAAGATTTATTATATTTAATAGCAGGGGGATTTTAGAATGGCATAACTCTTTCAGAAAGATTTTTTATTTCATTCTGAAAGACACACCCACAGTCTTGGTGTGGTTGCTGAAGGGAGAAGGTCTATGAGACCATTTGTGCTAAATAGGGAGGATTATCCAAGTGAACAGCAGAGAGCTATACCTCATGTCCTCATTTAGCATTATTAGGTTTTTCTTGCACCCATGCTTTAGCTTGTAAAGTGCTTAAAAGTCTTGAGAAAACTCTATCAGGATATTCAGCCTAAGAAGATGCTACAATTGGCAGTTCACAGATCCAGTATTCCAGAATGTGATAGTTAGTCACAAGAAAAACCATGGATTATTTCCTTTTTCTATAGAGTCAATGAGGTTAATAGTTAAGAGTGACAGAACAAGTTAATAGCAATAAAGATAATTCCACCTTTAGAACCATTAACAATTTTCAGTGTTCACAACAACTTTACAATTGCTATAAAGCCACAACAGTTTAAAACTGTAGGCTTCTCTGTGAAAAATCTACGGAACGAAAATAGTTGATAGTTGTCGATAATGTTTCTTGGATTGTTCTCTAATCTTTTCTGTTGTCTATATAGCATGTAGTAATACCAGTAATAGTAGTAACAGCAGCAGAAGCGGTGACAACAGTAACCATAATAATCGTAGAAGTGTTAGCAGTGGACACAGTAGCTATAGTAGCAGCAGCAGTCACAGCACCAGTAGTCAGGAAGATAGTAGCTTTAATAGCAGTAGTCAAGGAGGACTTAGAGGCAAAGGAGGGAAAAGGATATTCACGTACTAGGTCCTGTATTAATGCACTAAGTACTTACAAGGCATTAGCCCATTTAATGCCTAGTTTTATATTTTCTTTTTAGTATTAGGAGGAAGTTTTAAGGTATTGATAAATATGAATTTGAGAACTCATCCCCCAAATATAGTGTATATCTTACCTACCATAGTTCTGAACCAACTGGGTTACAAGAGAGATGGTGGCCAAATATATACACATATACACATACATGTATATATATATATATATATATATATATATTTTACTGATGGAGGTGACATAGGAGAATTTTACTTACATAGGTGAGCAAGTGAGTTTGATCCCCTAAATTAAACAGATGACCTCCCCTGGAGGAGCAGATTTGAGAGTATGTTTCTTTTTTTTTTTTTTTCCATTTATTTTTATTAGTTGGAGGTTAATTACTTTACAATATTGTAGTGGTTTTTGTCATACATTGACATGAATCAGCCATGGAGTTACATGTATTCCCCATCCCGATCCCCCTCCCACCTCCCTCTCCACCCGCTTCCTCTGGGTCTTCCCAGTGCACCAGGCCCGAGCACTTAAGACACCTTCCTCCTGGAGGAAGAAAACATGGGCGGGTTGTGCTGTGCGGGCGGCTTCTCCTTCCACTTACCAGTCAGGTTGGCGACTCCAATCTGTAGGGCAGAGAGAATGTGAGACTGGAGATAGGGTAAGAGTGAAATACTAATAATCACTTGGAGGGAGAAGAACTGTCCTCTGTGTCCCCCAAAGTTTTCAGATTTGTTGGTGCTGTTGTTACTTACATAATGTGCCAGTAGTTGCTGTTTTTAGTTGTTTGACTATTTGCAACCCCATAGACTGTAGCCCATCAGGCTCCTCTGTCCATGGATTTCCCAGGCAGGAATACCGAAGTAGATTGCCATTTCCTTTTCCAGGGTAGTCATCCTGAACCAACAATTGAACCTTCATCTCCTGCATTGCAGGTAGATTCTTTCCCACTGAGCTACCAGGGAAGCCCCAAGGTGCCAGTCTTAACCAGTAATTCAATATTCAAGGTGTGCTGAAAGCTCTCTCAAACTATGAGGCTAACAAACCATCAAGAAGTCTTGCTCCCCTTCCAATAAGTTTATTCCTTCTATGTACATCTCTGAGGTTTAGGCTATGCCTTTGAGACCACTGGTCAACAGTACAGATTTTGACCTCAGTGGGCTTTAACTCAATACACTTGGGTCCTTTCTCAGAAGATTAAACATTGTATCACATGATACACTAAAAGAGAAAAAGCTTACTTCATTATATTGTGTTATTATAATATTATATTCCTCCAGGGTGGTAACATTTTTATTAGATTTTCCATTAGCCTTCAAGTTCTCATCTATTTCCATCCATCATAGCAGATATTTCTGGAGCAACTCTCCCTACGAATACAGAAGTATTAACCTGGTAATAAAAGGAGAAGATATCTTCTGAGGATAAAACAGGACCAGATCTGAAGTGTTTAAGGGTGTGTTGATAAAGAGATAAATGGACAAGAAATATCTGAAACTGACTGTTGGCAATAACAGATGTTTTCTTACAGGAGAGTGAATAGAAGCACTGCCCAGACCAGACATCATTTCCACACTTTAATGAATTGTCTTCAAAGGACAAGATCAGTTCTGTCAAAATTTTAAGTGTTAAAGGATTTGACTACTCTTACATGTTAATCTGTTCTTTTATTTTGGAAAGTGGCAATTTGGTCCTTTTTCAAGGCCACACTTTGTTTGTGTACCTTGTTTACTTCAAGATATGGCAAGTAACATGTCATGCAAATCAGATATAATTTAATCTCTACTTGATTTCCTTAATTAAAATAAACAGAGGATGAATGATCTTACATTGCCTAAAATACATCTTTCATAAATAGAGCATTTATAAAAGTGCTGAGTATGTTATGAGTAATGAAGTTTATCCAAAATTGAAATCAGAAGATGTTCATTCATTGACTCATCTGAGCCAGTATCTTCAATGTCTATAATAAGAAACTGTTCTTGTGGGACTACCTTGTAATGGATTTGATATTCCCCAGAAAGAGACATAAAAATTATTTTCTGAGTGTGAAGGGTAAATCTTCCATTTACACCTATTCTTTCAATTCCTTTCTTCCTTATCCTAATGAAATCATTTATTGGTTCCATTAGTGGATTATTCATACTCAGCATTTAAGAAAGAGGCCCCTAATGTTAATTTTAAATCCTTTTCTTTCCTTCTTTTGGGGTAGAATATGAAGCATCAAGATTTGACCTTTTTCTTAACACTAAAAGTATGTAAAGAAGGAGGAAAGATTAACTTGTTAAAAGAGCACTCAGCAGTTTTTAACAATGTGTCTGAAACAATGCTACTAATAGAACATAACCCAGGATTTCAAGATAGTAGAATTTGATTATAATATGTGATCTAAATTGTATTTCAGGCAAACAATTTAAGCAAAATTAGGAAAGATTATGTGTGGGCAAAGAGAAAAGTAAGAATGAGGGAGTCTAATATTTGAGGATAAATACATGGATGTTGGAGTGTTCTTGCAGTTTCTGATATGAGTCATTTGCATCATAATATATCATTAAGTGGGCTTCCCAGGTGGCACTAGTATAAACAACCCACCTGCCAATGCAGGAGCTGTAAAAGACAGGGGTTCGATCCCTGGGTTGGGAAGATTCCCTAGAGGAGGGCATGGCAATCCACTCCAATATTCTTGCCTGGAGAATCCCATGGACAGAGGAGCCTGGTGGGCTGCAGTTCATGGGGTCTCAAAGCACTGGATACGACTGAAGCAACTTAACACACACATCATTAAATGAGTCAAAAATAATACCAACTGGAGAAAGATCTTGGGTGATGGAGTCAAGATATTGAGTTTAATTCTGGACACAATTTGAAGTGCTCCTTGGATATCATTATGTAAATTACCAATGAGCAGTTGAAAATGTGGATCCTATGCTCAGTAAAGAGGTTGCTGTTGTTGTTTGGTCACTAAGTCATGTCCAACTCTTTACAACCCCATGGATTGCAGCCTGCCAGGCTCCTCCGGCCATGAGATTTCCCAAGAATGAATACTGGAGTGAGTTGCCATTTCCTTCTCCAGGGGATCTTCTCGACCCAGGGATTGAACTCTTGTCTCTTGCATTGGCAGGTGATTCTTTATTGCTGAGGCACAAGGGAAGCCCCAATAAAGAGTACCTGACTACAGAGATAGATTTGGGATTCATATCTTTCTTAATATTTGAAGAATAACTAGTAAGGTCACTACACCCATAACTGGAAAGAAAATAAGACAAGAAGCTTTATATTTATACATGAAAATTGTTAAAATAATAAGAAAGGTTTTAGAAGCAGTGTTCTTCAAAGAATTCTGAAGATCTGAGTAACTTTAGGGACTACTTTCAGTAATAAGGCTACATATAATATCAGACATATTCTTGCTAAGTTTACAGTAAAATAAAGTTTTATATTAAGTGCATGTGTACTAAGTCATTTCAATCATGTCCAACTCTTTGCAACCCCATGGACTGTAGCCCATCAGGTTCCTCTGTCCGTGGGATTCTCCAGGCAAAAATACTGGAGTGGGTAGCCATTCCCTTCTCCAGGGGATCTTCCCAACCCAGGGATTGAGCCCACATCTCATACATCTTCTTCATTGGCAGGTGAGTTCTTTACCACTAACGCCACCTGGAAAGCCCTTCATATTAAATACCTTGAGACAAAAGGAAACAAGAAACAGCTATATGGATATGGATCTATTTTGTTGGATGCTGGTGGTAACCTGAGTTATAAATAATATCTCAGAAGTGAAGGCTTACAATGCACTTTCCTCATTAGGTGCAGACATCCATTCAGGTCTTATTCAGGTTACACTTAGGAGGCATTAGCCAACAGGATAACCCAAAAAGCTGTCTATGAGTCAACATGCCGTATACATCTAGAGTTTTGTCCATAAAATTTTTTATTCACAGGGTCATAATGAGTCCCTCTGTATCTGTTCAGTTTTATATCCACTTTCAACCATAAGTCTACTTCTAAGTTTCCAATTGGCAACTCAATCACTCGGACAAACTTGGATACAGTGAACCTACAGCAAAGTAAACATCTGCTTTTGTATCAGAGGAGGTAGGGGCCTAGTTACAAAGTGGTAGTAGATGTGTCTCAGAAAAAAAATATTTCTAACTCTGTAAATCAAACACATTTATCTACCTCTAAACAAAAAATAGCCAAGGTGACTACCTAATCCCTGTGAATTTACCTACTCTGAATTGGAAGGTTAACTTATGATAGTATTAAAAAATCAATTTTCTTCCTAGATGCATGGAGAAACTGTTATTTAGTCAAGGACACAGGTAAAATCATTTCAGTTCAGTTCAGTTCAGTTCAGTTGCTCAGTCATGTCCGACTCTCTGTGAGACCATGAATTGCAGCACACCAGGCCTCCCTGTCCATCACCAACTCCCGGAGTTTACTCAAACTCATGTCCATTGAGTCGGTGATGCCATCCAGTCATCTCATCCTCTGTCATCCCCTTCTCCTCCTGCCCTCAATCTTTCCCAGCAGCAGGGTCTTTTCCAATGAGTCAACTCTTCGCATGACGTGGCCAAAGTATTGGAGTTTCAGCTTCAACATCAGTCCTTTGAATGAACACCCAAGACTGATCTCCCTTAGGATGGACTGATTGGATCTCCTTGCAGTCCAAGGGACTCTCAAGAGTCTTCTCCAACACCACAGTTCAAAAACATCGATTCTTCAGTGCTCAGCTTTCTTCACAGTCCAACTCTCACATCCATACATGACCACTGGAAAAACCATAGCCTTGACTAGACAGACCTTTGTTGGCAAAGTAATGTCTCTGCTTTTAAATATGCTAGCCAGGTTGGTCATAAATTTCCTTCCAAAAAGTAAGCGTCTTTTAATTTCATGGCTGCAATCACCATCTGCAATGATTTTGGAGCCCCAAAAAATAAAGTCTGACACTGTTTCCCCATCTATTTGCCATGAAGTGATGGGACCAGATGCCATGATCTTAGTTTTCAGAATGTTGAGCTTTAAGCCAACTTTTTCACTCTCCTCCTTCACTTTCATAAAGAGGCTTTTTAGTTCCTCTTCACTTTCTGTCATAAGGGCGGTGTCGTCTGCATATCTGAGGTTACTGGTACTTCTCCCAGCAATCTTGATTCCAGCTTGTGCTTCAGCCAGCCCAGCGTTTCTCATGATGTACTCTGCATATAAGGTAAACAAGCAGGGTGACAATATACAGCCTTGACATACTCCTTTTCCTATTTGGAACCAGTCTGTTGTTCCATGTCCAGTTCTAACTGTTGCTTCCTGACCTGCATACAGGTTTCTCAAGAGGCAATTCAGATGGTCTGGTATTCCCATCTCTTTAAGAATTTTCCACAGTTTATTGTGATCCACACAGTCAAAGGCTTTGGCATAGTCAATAAAGCAGAAATAGATGTTTTTCTGGAACTGTTCTGGTTTTTTGATGATCCAGCAGATGTTGGCAATTTGATCTCTGGTTTCTCTGCCTTTTCTAAAACCAGCTTGAACATCTGGAAGTTCACGGTTCACATATTGCTGAAACCTGGCTTGGAGAATTTTGAGCATTACTTTACTAGCATGTGAGATGAGTGCAATTGTGCAGTAGTTCGAGCATTCTTTGGCATTGCCTTTCTTTGGGATTGGAATGAAAACGGACCTTTTCCAGTCCTGTGGCCACTGCTGAGTTTTCCATATTTGCTGGCATATTGAGTGCAGCACTTTCATAGCATCATCATTTAGTAGAATTCAAATATATGGAGCAGGAAGTTATATGTTGAATGTGGAGGGGTGTGTGTGTGTGTGTGTGTGTGTGTGTGTGTATACGTCTAATTTGACCCTTTTAATATAGTCAAGATTGCTAACTTTCTCATTAGGAGGGAAAGGGGGGAAAATCTCATACTACAGATTAGAAAACTGAGAGTTGAAATATTTGAGTAACTTCCACTTACAGAGCAAACTTCCCATCTAGTTGACTTTGTATTGCATTTGGCACAGTGCCTTGCCATCAACAAGCCCATCAAGAAATTTTCTGTGACTAAATGAATGACTGTGTGAATATACACTAACTTGCCTGGTTACAAAAGGAAATTGAACTCAATATTTATCTATTAATAGCACCACTTTTTTTTAGTACACAGTAAAGAAATAAGAGCATGCTGATTTTCCCTGAAAAGTATAAATCCTAATCCTTGCATTTTTGTGAATGATAGCATACAACATGGATCATCCCAGCTTGAACCATAAAGATCAATGAGAACACTGCACTCTATTTTTCACCATCTCTTGTACACAATGCCAATGCAAGTCAGTCTATTAAATTACTAATTTCTTTTTTTTTTCATTTATTTTTATTAGTTGGAGGCTAATTACTTTACAATATTGTAGTGGTTTTTGTCATACATTGACATGAATTAGCCATGGATTTACATGTATTCCCCATCCCGATCCCCCCTCCCACCTCCCTCTCTACCCAATCCCTCTGGGTCTTCCCAGTGCACCAGGCCCGAGCACTTGTCTCATACATCCAACCTGGGCTGGTGATCTGTTTCACTCTAGATAATATACATGTTTTGATGCTGTTCTCTCGAAACATCCCACCCTCGCCTTCTCCCACAGAGTCCAAAAGTCTGTTCTGTACATCTGTGTTTCTTTTTCTGTTTTGCATGTAGGGTTATCATTACCATCTTTCTAAATTCCATATATATGCGTTAGTATACTGCAATGGTCTTTATCTTTCTGGCTTACTTCACTCTGTATAATGGGCTCCAGTTTCATCCATCTCTTTAGAACTGATTCAAATGTATTCTTTTTAATGGCTGAGTAATATTCCATGGTGTATATGTACCACAGCTTCCTTATCCATTCGTCTGCTGATGGGCATCTAGGTTGCTTCCATGTCCTGGCTATTATAAACAGTGCTGTGATGAACATTGGGGTACACGTGTCTCTTTCAGATCTGGTTTCCTCGTTCTCCTCCATATACATTGAGAGTAGGTATCTGGACTCTTTGGCTTGATAGTGCTGGCATAAGTTTGATTGAATAACTTGAAAAACTGAAAAACTGAATGTATCATAATGGCACTTTATGAAAATAGCTACTTAATCAAATATTGTAGTCTTACATAATACCAATTCACATTTCATGACATGAACTCTGTTTTACATTGTTATAAAAATGGTTTTGAGTATTTTATTATTCTCCTGACATCTATTGCTTGGACAGATTTTAATGGTGAATTAAATCAATTATGTAGATTTGAAAGTGACCTCAGAGAAATAAAAGAAGCTCAGAAAATGTCTTCTGACTAGATCTTTTTCAGTTTTCAGTGCTTCTGAGAATGGCCCTTTGGGCACCAATGTTTCTACAGTTTAATACAACCATGCATTTTTATTCTGACAATACAAAATGTGAAGAGCTTCTTTTAATGCCATTTAAGAAATTTAATCATTTATAATAATTATCATCTAATATAATCTTATCAGGAAATAGGAGAAAATATTTTAAATAAAAAATTCTATCTCAGGAACTAGGCATACTATGTACAAAATCAATTCTGCAAATTTAAATTAGGAATCCTTACCTAAAATAGGCTTTGAGAATATTTTATTAGTTTTAAGACGTACAAACTACTATAAGGTCAACCCTTTTAAGTGGTCGAGAAAATACAAAAGGCCAACTATTTTGCTAATGAAATCCCCGAATATAACACTATTTTGTTGAAGAAAATAGTTGGATACCTGAATTAATGGCCTCATGCATTTTCACAAACATTTCAGTTTTTCATCGGCACAGTGGATTTGACTGAACCCGTCTGCTCTCTCAGCAAAATAAGTGTTCTCAAAAGCATATTGTTCATTGGTCAATAACAACAAAAATTGTTCAGTTTCTGACTTTATTCTGAGAACACAATATACTTTTATCCTTTTCCCATCAACAACAGACTTGGTATTTTGACAATGGAAAGGAAATGAATTGCACTATATTGTGTCCAAAATCACTTCAGAAATTTTGTTCTTTTGGCATAACATGTATTTTTTCCCTAGAATATAAAAAGCTCTCCATGATGTAAGTGCATGGTTGGAACTAATTTAGACTTACTGAGGCAATGCATAAGAAATAATCAACTGTGGAATCCCAGTTTATACAACACTCAGCTAAAAGGAATTCTCTGTAGTAGTATGTAGACACAGCAAGAAAGGTTCAGTGGTAAATTTTCTAGCACTAACCAACAATTATAGCTCTTCATTTGTGTAATTCCTGGGTTGTCTCACTTATTTCAAAACTTATATTTTCTGCTTTTCAGATTCTCAAAGGTATATGGAAATATGATAGATATACCTGACAAAACAACTTGGTCAAACTTCCAGGATCCCCCATTTGACTCAAATATTCACATGGAAAAAAGAGTTTTATATTAGAACAAATTTTAGATAAAAGACTTCAAGTATATAACTTTTTAAGATAAGAGGAATCCTACAAAGAAACTTTGTTACTTCCTGCCTTCTCAGGCTCATTTCCACTAATAGATACCCATGCCCCAGTCCATTCAGAGGATGTCCCATCATCTAAATATGCCTTCTTTCAGATAAATCCAAGCCTTCTTTCCTGCAAGTACTCAGCATTGAATATCATTCCTCTGAAACTTTTGGCCAATTCGTAGTTCTGTAAGACTCACCACCAACCTCATCTCTTCTCAAATACCTTCCCTGACCTGCTTAGAGTCAGAGCCATATTGTGGATTGCTATAGCTTCCTGGGAGCTTTCCCAGTGGTTCAGTGGTAAATAATACACACTTGCCAATGCAAGAGACGTGAATTTGATCCCTGGGTCAGGAAAATACCCTGGAGGGAGAAATGGCAACCCACCCCAGTATTCTAACCTAGGAAATCCCAAGAACAGAGGAATCTGGAAGGCTACAGTCCACAGGGTCACAAAAGGGTCAGTCATGACTGAGCCACTCAACAGTGATGTCTTCTTGTACATACCTCCTTTTAAAGGTTTTCTTATGCTCTATTATTTACTTACCTGTTATTATTACTTGACTTGTGTTCCTTGAGGGCCAAGGCAGTATGTCTTTTTCTGAAGGAATTAATCTCTTCCATCTCTCCACAGCCCTTAGTAAGATGTTCCATACTCAGTAAATCCTCAGCATATGCTATCTGGCTGATGTCAGATTTATTGAAATCACCCCATTATAAAATCTTGTACCCATGAAATATTAAGATATTTATAATTTATGTTACATCTGTTTTTAAAAAGTATGAGGCAGCTTTAAAATATACCTACGGAAATATATATCACCAACCCAAGACAAGGTAACCAAATTGAATTGTATGAATCTCATTAAGTTGTCATTTTCTTTATCATCTTTGGGTATGTGAAATTATAAATTGGACATTAAACCTTAATGTAAATTTTTTTTTAAAGTTACGCTTTATCTTCTATTAGACAGAAAGTGAGAGAGAGCGTGTTAGTAATGTTTTGGAATTTCACATCACAATGTCATGTACCAAATGGAAGGGGGACAATTGAATAACATTACAACATTATTCTAGGAAATAATTCTTGTCAAAAGTGTATCCAGTGGTGATTCTTGATTTAGTTATTTTGCCAGATGGCTGTGTCAAGTTATGTATAAATGAATATTGGTTTCCCTATAGAGAGAGGAAATTAGCAAGTAAGTCAAGTATGAAGAATTCTTATGAGAGGAGTCTTTAAAACTGCAAAATCTTTTAAAAGCAACTCATTTCCATATAGTCTTACATAAAAGAATACAGTATGAACGCTCATTATGAAGAGGCCAACATATATTATCCTTGATTACTAGGAATTCTGTGATAATTTCAGAGAGGAAAAGTTGAAGTTAAGATATTTTCTAACACATGAAGATTATTAACAGTGAGAGAATGACAGGAGATATGAGAAGAGAATAAAATATGGGTTTTTTCGGTTTTGTTTTTTATCCTAGCTTAGAACAATATTTTCACTTACCCATACCAATAGAAAGCTTTTCAAACTTTTCAGATAGTGGATCATGCATAATTATATTTTTAAATACATGTGAAGTTTTGATACTATCCAGTTAGTAATATATAACATGTTACCAGGGTTATTTAAGACTATTATCTGGATAACATTTCTTGTATTAATGACACAAAAGCTTGATTATACCTACCAAGCCAATGTTTTCCTTTTTGTGGCCTTTACCAATTTATAACTTTATCACTCACTCACTTGTAGTACTTACACCATATTTTCTTTTATTTCTCTTACTCACCCATCTGTTTATACAACAATAACAACAACAACAAAGGAAGGCTTATAACAGAGAATACTCCTCACCCCTCCAACTGGCTCCAAGGCTATAATCACATTCCTTGTCTCTTTTGCCAACCATTCTAGTTTCCAATCAACTTCAAGTTTCACTTCTGGGCTAGGTTGCTTACCTAAAGGGGAAGTACTGAGGAGTCAGAGCACCTGGTTACCATGACCTTGTCAAGTGGTAATTGCTAATACCCTCCATTCATGATTATTACCAGGTATAGAAGCACCAAGAACTGCCCTAGTGACTTCCCTGAATTCCAGATATACTCCTCCACACCAATATCACATAGAAGCCACTCTACTGAAAAGTAGGATCAATTCCACTGCCATGATAATAATTCTCTTTTAAACTCAAGACAATGAGGCAAAACAAACCATGAATGACTAAGTGGCAGCCATGGCATTAGGTTAGGTGGAACCCTTACTGTATCACTTGGTAGAAGTTTCTCCTACTGGGAGCCAAGATCTTTAATCTGGTAGATCATTAAGTTGAGGAAACTAGAGACATAAATTCCCCAAGTGAGCTACAGGGAGTGAGATTGAGAGGGTTGACAGAGGCAATGAATGTCCTACCCACAACCCTCACCCTCAATACTGCAACGCTTAGCCTGACTTTCAGCTGCCAAGAACTTCCTTTCTTTGCCTAAATGCCGAGGAATTAATTAAAGCTTCCAGGAGCAGTCCTCAACAATTTACCAATTAGCGTTATCTATGAATATCCCAGATACCTTGCTTCTTGATGGTATAACTCTGAGTTATAGGTTTCTGTGAGCTCAGTTATTCCACTAGATGCAAGCCTATGATTCATAGTGATAATTGTGAAATAGAGCAGTGTTTTTGACTTCCTTCTCTGTCTCATCTCCTTACACCCTTACTATATGCCCTTTCCCTCTCCAAAAATATTACTTGCCTCAGTGTCAGTATGTGGAGAAATCCACATTAACTCAAAGAGGCCACTTGTAATTCTAGTCTTCGTTTATTGATTATAGCTATTAAGACAACAGAAGCATGTATTGTTACTAATTCAAAATATGAATCACATTGTGAAAGACAATATCCTAAACTTACAGTAACATTCTTCCTGGTACTAACATTTGGAGGTTTAAGAAGCATTCAACTTACTATCCTTCCAGTTGCTTTTGGATGATGTGGTATACTCCAAGAACCAAAGGATTCTGTGGTCATGTGTTCACTGTTACACAGTCTCAATGTTAAGTGGGCTGCTTGGTTGAGGAAATATATAATTATATAATGATAAATCAAACACTCTGTGAGCACTTGACATAGTAATTCTGAGGGACTGTGAACAGGGACAACAAACTTCTGCATAGAATATTATAAGTCTCAGTAAAGGTGAATTGCTGCCTCCCTCCTTGGTTACGTAGAGAGTTGAATGCAATAAACTTGCCACGCAGGGACTGGCTTGACTCCTTGAGGAGTGGTATCTCACCAAGACTCAGTGTCAATTTCTATAGTGACTGACAGTTCACATGTTTCAAAACAGCATTAGGTAATTCAGCCTTGGTGAGAAGTAGCCTAGGCAATTGGCCCATGCAGAGTCTTAAATTCCTTCTACCATGGCTATTCTGACCATGAACCCTTTGTGTAAGCACTGGAGTGGCCAAGTAGAGAGCTAAGTAATAGCATCCAGTGGGTGTCATCTTTTCTACCTAACTATTGAGAGCCTCTCCTAAAGACTCTGTGGCCATAAGAATTCTCCAGGCAGAGTTGTAGGTTTTTGTAGTTGAAAGGCCGTGTACCTAAATATGTTGAGTGCCAAGCAGTGTAGAGAGAGTGACAACTGTGGCTGTGATGGTAATGGACACCATATAATACATTTTTTATTTGATCCTCCTTACAACCTCTCAAAATTCACTGTTATTTTCTTTTTAAAACAATTGGCTTAGAAAATCTAAACAACTTCCTTGTAAAACTTCAGTATTTTAATTCTAACTGTCATATTCCTTTCACTAAAGCCCAGCAACCTCTAGTTATCCAACACCCGACTTCCTCAATGAATTCCTCTTTGGTTTCAGAAGAGTGAATAGAATATTGATCATAGCTGGGCCTCAGTTCTTCCCAGAATAGGTAATTTAGATAGTAAGAAGACATTAAGAAATGTTATAGGAAATGTCAGAGCTTCCAATAAATCTCTAGAAAGCTGAACAGAAGCCATAATATTTCTGTTCAAGCTGAAGGAAATTACTTTCTGGTGAGAAATCAGGGGAGAAAAAGAAGCTTAAAAGATATTCTTTAAGAGAAAGAACCAGTATCAACAAGTCAGAAAGACACAGGTCTTCCCAGATACATACCGTGAAATGGTAATTTAGTGTCAGCCTGCTATGTGGTATCTGTAGTGAGCACAACTGTTTTGGTTGACATTCCCATTCCTTTTTTTATGTTTAAAACTGAAGATATGAGTATGGAGGAAAAATATCAAACTATTCAAAACCAGAGAGAACATGGAAGGCTGAAAGCTGTCTTAGAAACAAACATACAGAGCCTCATACAGTGGGAAAAAAAAAAAATTCTATCCCTGATACCTGGTTGTTTGTGCTGATTTAGAGTTGAGTTAGAAACAGGATACAAATCTCAGAAGGAGGGAATTCTCAGCTTGGTATTTCATTACCAGAAATGTACTCTCTGCTTGAAGAGCTGTGTACCTCACAGAGGCCAGCCTGTGTATGGTGGCAATTCAAGGAAACGGTCCTAGGAGGAAAAAAAAAAACAAAAACAAAACAACTCTCCAATTTGGGGTTTTTGAATAAAGTAAAAATAAAGATATCTTAAAATTGTCATTTTAAATTTCTGACACTCTCAATAACCTCCCCTCACACTCTCTTTTTGCCATTGATAATTTCCTAACAAAATTTCCAGGACATCCTGTCTCTGTCTTTTCAACTCCTTTGTACCTGTTCTTTCTTCCTCTACTTTTTTGGTGGTGATGTTTTTCTCCTGTGAATAATTCTTCTTATTTCAAAAAAATGATTTTTGTTTTGTTGTACATTCATATTTTTCCTCATGTCCTTGTAAGACATTAATATCTGTCCTTGTACCCAAGAGATCAGATCAGTTCAGTTGCTCAGTCATGTCCGACTCTCTGCGACCCCATGAATCACAGCACACCAGGCTTCCCTGTCCATCGCCAACTCCCGGAGTTTATTCAAACTCATGTCCATCGAGTCGGTGATGCCATCCAGCCATCTCATCCTCTGCTGTCCCCTTCTTCTCCTGCCCCCAGTCCCTCCCAGCATCAGGGTCTTTTCCAATGAGTCAACTCTTCGCAGGAGGTGGCCAAAGTATTGCAGTTTCAGCTTCAGTATCAGTCCTTCCAATGAACACCCAGGACTGATCTCCTTTAGGATGGACTGGTTAGGAGAAACCCAAGTAACATGGTAGGTGTTGTGAGAGGGCATCAGAGGGCAGATACACTGAAACCACAATCACAGAAAACTAGCCAATCTGATCACATGGACCACAGTCATATCTAACTCAATGAAACTAAGCCATGCCGTGTGGGACCACCCAAGACGGACGGGTCATGGTGGAGAGGTCTGACAGAATGTGGTCCACTGGAGAAGGGAATGGCAAACCACTTCAGTATTCTTGCCTTGAGAACCCCATGGACAGTATGAAAAGGCAAAATGATAGGATACTGAAAGAGGAACTCCCCAGGTCAGTAGGTTCCCAATACGCTACTGGAGATCAGTGCAGAAATAACTCCAAAAAGAATGAAGGGATGGAGCCAAAGCAAAAACAATATGCAGTTGTGGATGTGACTGGTGATAGAAGCAAGGTCCGATGCTGTAAAGAGCAATATTTCATAGGAACCTGGAATGTTAGGTCCATGAATCAAGGCAAATTGGAAGTGGTCAAACAGGAGATGGCAAGAGTGAATGTTGACATTCTAGGAATCAGTGAACTAAAATGGACTGGAATGGGTGAATTTAACTCAGATGACCATTATACCTACTACTGTGGGCAGCAATCCCTTAGAAGAAATGGTCATGGTCAACAAAAGAGTCTGAAATGCAGTACTTGGATGCAATCTCAAAAAATGACAGAATAATCTCTGTTTGTTTCCAAGGCAAACCCAAGAGATAGAAGACTGTATACATTAGAATTAAACCCACATCCTGTTCCTCCTAGGTTCCTAATGAAAACATTACTGAAATTTTAAAGTTGGCCTTATTCCTGAAACCATATTCTGAAGAGTATTGCCTATATTGAGGTTTGTAAATTTGGCCAGAGGAGTTCCATTGCTCAATAGTCTGTACGCAGTAGTGATTTCCTGGTCCCTCTCACTCTCACTTGAAACCTGCTTATGCCACTCAGCTTCTAAATTTTGAAATGCCATTATCTAAGTGAAGTGTGCTATGATTGCAAAAGACTTGTTGGTTTTCTTCTGTACCAACCAGTCACCACGCTGGAAGGATTAGAGTACAGCAATGATCTTAAGATTTAAGAGGAAGCAAGAATTGTGAATTCACTATCACGGTGCATACTGAGATTCTTATAAAATATAGGGACCTGAGGCCACACAAATATACAAAGTTGAATTTAGAATACACATGCCCATTATGTGTCTGCAGAGCTAAGTGAAGTTGGAACTTCTGGTTTGATGACTAGATTTTCTGAGTTTAGAAGAATTTCAAATTTTAGATTTGAAGTTCTTTAAAATATTTGAAGTTTTCAGATTGGAAATTTTCCTTGAAAAGTTTAGCACACAAAGGAGTAATCTTTTTAGCCCTGAGAGGAAATGAACGTAGTGATTTTTATTGCCATTTATAAGGTTCTTCCTTACACTTCTTCCTCTAGTTCTTATTCTCCTTTTCTCCCTAGTAGCTAATTCTGAAGACATTTCCATCCAAGGTGCAGGATATTCATTGTTTGTTACCACCAGGCAGTGTGCCTGCTTCGCAGCAGAATCAAATGGATAGAATATTACTTTTTTTTTTTTCACATAGTGTAAGAACTGGGATAGATCATCATTGTGTCATCACACTCTTTTTTAAGCCATCATGTAACTGGTAAATAGTCATCAACATTAGATTTTTCTTAACTTTTGTCTCTAGTTTTTAATCATTTGAAATGTATTAATGAGAATTTTACAAGAAGCACATCACAGTTTTATTAGCATATCATTATGTTAACTATAATATTTGCCTGAAAATTTTATGAGGATTTAGGTGTCCGGCATTGTCCTCAACACAGAACTTAGATTAACTGATTTAATACTCAAATCTACTTTACCAGTAGATTTTCTTGCTTAATTTTTTAATCTAAAATGTGTTGGTGAACAAACTGAGGTGCAGCGATTGAGCAATTCAATCAAGGTCATAGAGCAAGTAAATACTGGAGACAAGATTTGAGCTGGCAATCTGGCTCCAGAGCAGATGCTTAAAAGCTATTGAATAACTTATTGGCCTTTATAAATTTACCTTGTACATATGGATTTGAAATAGAAAATCAATAGTATTAAGGATCTTTCACTTTATGGAGCTATTTCATAAATAACCTTGGAAAGTTCTTAGAATGAAAGAGAGAAATGACCTGTAGGGGTGGGGGCAGGGAGCCGGGGGTGGGGGTTGGGGGGGCAGCAGTGAGCAGCATCACGGAAACCAAACCTAACATGCTGACTGAATTCAAGAGAGCTAAAGGCCAGGATGAATTTCATAAATATTAGTAGTACTTTTACTGACAGTTCATGGGGTCACAAAGAGCCAGACGTGAATTAGGAACTGAACAACGAACAACTTACTGGCAGTCATCTCATTCTCTTTTTTCTCTTTTCTTAACAAAAGTGGACAAAGATTCTTATCTTATCTGATATGATTCATTTTGCCTCTTCTTGTCCTCTTCCTGGTTGAATGGTTTTGCAAGAGTCAGGCTGGTGGGTTCAAATAAAAGCTCAAACCAATTTCCCTCTTTGTAAAATAGTGGTAGAACTAGTATCTACAGCAGTGTTGTTGGAGGGAATTAGTGCAATATACCATGTAATGTTTAGCATAGAACCTGCCACAGAGTTAGTGTCAGCTATTAACATTGATCTTATTATTTTTTCCTTCTTCCAAAACTCTTGCCTTCTTGCCCTATTCTCCCTCTTCCCTAGCTGCTAGATCACCTTCATAATATGTAAGCTAATTTTTAGTTAAACATTATCAATAGTTCGGGTCCATGTTCATTTAAGTTGACATCTTTTCCTTGCTTATGTGAAAGTAATCGCTATATTAGCTGAAAATCTTCTGAGAAATAGCAGAATGTTTCTTTAGACTCTAAGAAACACAGACCACACAGAAAAAAGTGCTCTGTGTATGATGGTGCCTGCAAAACACCATTATACACAATTTACACATCATACACATCAAAACACATCATACACAAGGGGTGGGGCAGTCCTATTGGGAGGTACTTCATAAATCAGTGTCCTTGGACAGATAAAAGAACTTATTCTATTTTTAAATGAATGCTTTTCTCATTTAGATTTGGAATTACACAGAGGAGAAAGGGGAGTTAGCTTGATCAGACCACAGCACTTATTCTGTATTTCAAACTAGATAAACAAGGTCAGAAACAGTTTCATTTAATATCCCCAATGTCAGGTAGATGCATTATCACCCCCATGTTACAGATGATGACTATGAAATTTAGAAACAATAGATCACTTTGCCTAGCACCAGGTGACTCAAAATGTATAATCTTTTTACAGGTCCAAAGAATGGATCTAAACAGACATTATTGACAACACAAATAGACCAATGGCTCAGGATACACGATACAATGAAAGAAAAGTCACAGAAAACACCATTCAAATAAAAATAAAGCCATTGAAAACAGTAAAATTGGTTTTTCAGAATTCCCTGAGCTTCAAATAAATAGATAAAAAGCATTTGTAATCCTCAAAATGTTGCAAGCTACAATTGTACAATACGTTCCTCAGAGTAAAAATTACAGAATTATTTTAATGCTGTCACTCTATACTGACGTTTGTTTGTGAAAAAATATTGCCTGGATAACCAAGATCCAGAGCTCCCTTCACTCATTACGACCAAGCTTTTCTTCCCTTTAAATTCTTATTTTGCTTTTTACTTCCCTTTTCAAAATAGTCTTGTTGTTAATTTTTCAAACTTTTATTCCCTCTCTTATCCCTTCTCCCACCCTTCTCACAGAATGATCTCCACAAAACTTGTAAAATCAATACATCAAAATAAGTACAACAGTCAGCCATTTGTTGATGTTTAGTTTCTCAGTCCTGTCTGACTCTTTGAGAACCCATGGACTGCAGCACACCAGGTCTCCCTGTCCTTCACCATCTCATGGAGCTTGCTCAAATTCATGTCCATTGAGTAGGTGATGCCATCCAACCATCTTATCCTCCACAACCTCCTTCTCCTTTTGCCTTCCATCTTTCCCAGCATCAGGGTCTTTTCCAATGAGTTGGCTTTGCACATCAGGTGACCAAAGTATTGGAGCTTCAGCTTCAGCAACAGTCTTCCTACACTCGACTACATTTTCCTATGGAAGAAAGCTGATAAGAGCTTTCCAAATATAACAAGAATTTTCTTCTTCAGATTCAGGAGTAAAATTTCCTGATCCTATGAAAGGATGTGGTTAGCATCATTCTCTTGTACCCATTCCATTTAGTCTTGGGGCCCAGCATTATTCTGTTCTTCCCTCTAATTTCTTATAGTTAGTCTTGTTTATTCACCTTATCCCATTCTCCTATCAGATGATTCTGACATGCATTTAAAGTGCCTCACTTCTTATGAAGATATATGTTTGTTTAAAGCATAGGTGTTTTGCAGACACCATCATACACAGAACATTTTTTTTCTGTGTTGTCTGACCATTGTTAGTTTAACTGTGTTAATCTTTTTGCCTCCACCTGAACAGTTTGTGCCCTCATTCATGATGCAAATGTTTATTGACTGCCTCCAAATAGCAGGCATAACAGGGTCTGCTTGAACTATGGGTTCCCTGGAAAAGTTGAGCACAAAACTGGAAATGTGGTTTTATATATATATATATATATAGTTAATTGATTCATGGTTTTTAATGATTAAGATTAATCATTAATGATTAAGCCAAAGCAAACAATAGCCTGTCTTTATAGCCACAGAGAATGGTTTCATTAAAATCATTAGGTTTGTCTGCATCCAGGATATGAAGTGGAGCTCTGAAGTATATCATTTTTTAAAAAGCATATAGTATAAGGCAGTAGCATGAATTTCTCTATACTTTCATCACAATTACCAGTTACAGATAAGCTCTAAAACTCAAATTAATACTTGTAAACTGTAGTTCATGAATGTATAAGTCAATAAGCATGCATTTATTTATTAGTTCAATGAACATTTATAGCCCTAGTTACAAGTACCAAGCATGGACTGTGGAACATATTAAGGATGAATGGAGAGAAAAGTATATTCCTTGTTCTCAAGTATCTCACATTCTGGGATAAAGCTGGACACTCAAAGAGACAAATTCAATCAACTGTCATAATTATCAGCATAGAGATATGCAATAGAATAGGAGGAAGTAAAAAAAAACACAAAATTTTCTCCCTTACTGTGTAGTGGAAATCAGAGACATTCAACAGAGGAGTCAGTGCTGAATTGTTACTCAAGGTGATGACGAGAAGTTCAGATGGGAAGCAATGCTTTCTGAGAGGTGAGGAACATGGAGAGACTCTTGGAGGCAAGAGATGCAATTGCAGGTGAAAGCAGCAACCATTGTTTCCCATGGCTGGAGTGTCGGGTAAATGGAGAAAGCAGTGAGAAGAGAAGTAAAGTCAGCAGCAGGACCCAGGAGTGGGCCCTGTGAGCCCTGTGCATGTTCAGTCACTCAGTTGTGTCTGACTCTTTGTGATCCTATGGACTGTAGCCCACCAGGCTCCTCTATCCATGGGATTTTCCAGGCAAGAATACTAGAGTATGTTGCCTTTCCTACTAAGGCAATCTTCCCAACTCAGGAAGATTCCTGTATCTCCTGCATATCCCGTATTGGCAGGTGGATTCTTTACCACTGTGCCACCTGGGAAGCCCTTGTGAGCCCCACTGGAGCCTGAATATACCTTACGAACAGTGGCAAGACATTGAAAAATTTCAAGTGGAGACATAGAATCACTTGTCCTGAAAAAATGGAGGCAGAATTTAGAGGCATCAACTTTGGAGGCTGGAGAAACCTGTTAAGAGTTGAATAGAACTGGACTTCCCTGGTGGTCCAGTGGTTAAGAATTTGCCTGCCAATGCAGGGGATAAAGGTTTGATCCCTGGTCTGGAAAGATTCCACATGCCTCAGGCAACTAAGCCTGTGCACCACAATTACTGAAGCCATGCACATATAGCTTGTGCTCTGCAACAAGAGAAGCCACCAGAATGTGAAGCCCGTGCACTGCAACAAAGAGTAGCCCCCTCTGACCACTACTAGAGAAAGCCCTCTTGCAGCGACAGACAGCACAGCCAATATATATATATAAACACACACACACACACACACACATATATATATATATAAAGAGTTGAATAGTTCTGACAAATGTGTCCTCTCCTCTGTGCTGGGACAAATCACTGTGCCTTTGTCATCTGAGAGTTTTTATTCCCTCCTGTCTACCCCCCACCCCCGCCACCCCCCACCACCCCCCACCGCCAAAGTAAAAAGGAGAACAATTTATGCTTAGGTAGATAAAAGACCCATAGACTGAAAACTTAAAAATATATAATTGTCTCCAACTGGTGATTACTGTGGATTTTAAGAAAAACAAAAATTTGGAGCTTTTTGCTTTTCTCCTAGACTTACAAAAAAACACTCCTTGATTTGACATTCTTTTTGAGATGTTATCTCTGTTTCTTTAGTTGAATATTGTTTGTGAGTGTGTTTGTAAATTTGAATATAATTTGAGGGGAAAGAATCAACCATGTGGAAATAAAGAGGTTTTTTTTTTTTTTCTTTCTTTCTTTTTTTTTCTTTTGTGTTATCTTAATGGGTCATATTCTTTCTGTTAATACTAAGAGATGTGTCACCAGGAGATGGGCTGCATTTGACTCAGTCCATGGGGCTTCCCAGGTGACTCAGTGGTAAAGAATCCACCTGCCAATGCAGGACACTCAGGAGACACACCTAAGATCTCTGGAGACACAGGAAGATCCCCTGGAGAAGGAAATGGCAACCTATTCCAGTAGTCTTGTCTGGTGAATCCCATGGACAAAGAAGTCTGGTGGGCTATAGTTCATAAGACTCTTGAGAGTCCCTTGGACTGCAAGGAGATCCAACCAGTTCTTCCTAAAGGAAATCAGTCCTGAATGTTCATTGGAATGACTGATGCTGAAGCTGAAACTCCAATATTTTGGCCACCCAGTGTGAAGAGCTGACTCATTGGGAAAGACCCTGATGCTGGGAAAGATTGAAGGCAGGAGGAGAAGGGGACGACAGAGGATGAGATGATTGGATGGCATCACCGACTCAATGGACATGAGTTTGAGTAAACTCCGGGAGTTGGTGACGGACAGGGAGGCCTGGCATGCTGCAGTCCATGGGGTCATAAAGAGTTGGACATGACTGAACCACTGAACTGAACTGAAATGATAGTCTACGGAGTCACAAAGAGTCAGATACAACTGAGTGGACACTACGATGATGATAAGTGGTATATGAGTCAGTTCTCAGTTAAGAAAACAACAACAACAACAAAAACACCCTAAATATGCCAATAGGATGGTATCTGATATGGGGATTAATTGGTTATAAATCATGACAAAGTGTGAATGATTAGAGGTCAAAGAAAACCATTTCCAGCTTTCAGAAAATCAAGTCATTACGGGGGTTTCAAAACACCACCCCTGATGAGCTCACTGCCTATAATGCTGAAGCAGATGATGTGCAGAATGCCTGGAATCTGCTGACAAATCACCTACCTGCTCTCAGCTGATATTCAGTCAGCACTCACCTCTGTCAAACAAAGGAGTGTCAAAGAAATTGATGTCTACCTCTCTTCCACCTTCTAAACCATTCTCTCTTCTCAGCAGTGAAGCCTCAGCAGGTGATGGCAAGAGAGCCAACCAAATGTGGTTTCCAGCCTTCCAGCCTTCACTGCACAAAGAGCAAGGGTAGAAAGAACTAGAACCGTGCTAAGACGGCAGCAGGCATACCGGATCACATGGTGTGCATTCTAGGGTCAACCACATTGTATTTGTTCACTCTAGGGCCCAAGCAAAATCAATCCTGTGTGTAAAGAGAAGCCCATGTGTCAGAGAAAAGTGAGTAGCTTCTCATGAAGTCTGAATTCTTAGTAAGTACCAGGATTTAATAATCAACAGTGATTATAGCAATTTAGTCCCCAATGCTAGTTTGAGTTATTTCTGAAGATTGATATTCAGCTTGAATATAAATTCCATTTCTATCTTTTTACTTCAACTACTTAAAATTACAAGTTGAATTATATCTAAAGAAAAATTTCAGGAATCCATTAGTTTTTAGACTCTACTTAGAGCCAGACTCTTTCAAATTCCAATTATTTTGGAAATATATGAATACAATTTATAATAAAACTGTTCTATAGGTAATGTATGTCAAAGGTTATGCTTTTGGGGGCCTGAATTTATGCTTTTGTTATTTCAAAACTTAGTTACTAGACATCTTCCATTTAGACTTATTTTCTCATTTCTTATTCTTTATATCCTGCAGAAATAAATTAAGAAATACTTCAATAAAGATGAAATAGAGTCTCTAAAATTATTTTTCTCACGTACCTATAGTTAGAAAATATTCAATTTGTTTTTTCTTAAACTTAATTTGAAATAAATCATACATACATAGGATGTTAGTGTTTTCCCTAGAACATAGCTAACTATTTCATCTTCAATTAAAAATGGAAGACATTTATTTTAGATTGTAAAATTCCTTAATAGCATCATAGTATAAATGTGGCTAATATCATGGAGATAACTTTTATAAATATGATTCTAATTATATCCCTCAACATATAACATGAAAATGTAGTCCTTATTATAGGAAGTAATTATGATATTAAAACTGTAGTGTTTCTATTGCCAGAATAATAATAATAAATCTTAGTTGCCATGATGAAACAAGTAATAATCTCTAAAATTTATGTTCCATATAAATCCTACAATTAAAAAGTTTTAACTTTTCAGTACAACTTAAATAATAGTAGTAAAATTTAAAAGGATCAACTATATGTAAAATTCTAATCAAAATAATATAACTCAATAGTTGTCTTACCTGTTTCATAAGATGGTTATAATAATGAGGCAGTCTATTAAATCCCATTGTTATTATTCTTGCCACTAAAGAGGGATTTTTTAAGAATTCTTGGATGAAGAGAAAATTACCAAATATGTGCCACAGATATAATGAGATAGCAAGAGTAAAGTTAGAAAGCAAATTATTTGTAAATTGTATATGATACTAGATCTTCTAAAGCATAGGTTTACTAACATTTCTTCTTTTACTTTGTAGCACAGGTTCACTGTACCTTATAAACAGAAATCTTGCTATTTATGAAGTTTTTCTAGTGATTCTAAGAATATGTCAGTAGTATAAATATTTGTCTCTATGTAGTTTTGAGACTTCTATCAAAAATATTATGATTATGGAAAATTTTAACATGATTATACATGTCATTCAAATAAGTCCCAAATATACATATACTGTACCTGCACATTTATGTACACTCAGTGGTAAGCACTATTTTAGCCAGTTAGAACACAGGGATACCCTGCCTACTAGAAAAATGCAACCTAGTAGAAATTGGACTAAATGGGCTAAATGGACTAAATATAATACAGTACCTTTAATTAGAGAAAAGAAATATTAATACAATTTGAGAGAGTCAGAAATAGCTAATTTCAGTTTGAGTAGGAATATATAGAGAGGGCAAAAGAAAGAAGGGATTCCTAGTAGAGAAAACAGCATCCAAAAAGTCAGAGTTTGGGCAATTTTTTGATATTCAGGAATGGTTAAGTTCAGGGCAATTAAGAGCTTAGTCAAAAAACAGTGACAAGGTGAAGAGGTAAGTTAAAGCTAAACTGTGGGGAAAAATATTTACTGGCTTTGGGTTTAACCCCGAGTGAAAACGCTGTGACCCTATTACACGGCATGTGCTGTGCTTAGTCGCTCAGCCGTGTCCGACCCTTTGCGACCCCAGGGACTGTGGCCCACAGGCTCCTCCGCCCATGGGGTTCTCCAGGCAAGAGTACTGGAGTGGGTTGCCATTTCCTTCTTCAAGCGATCTCTCTGACCCAGGAACCGAGCTCACGTCTCTTACTGTCTCCGGCACTGGCAGGTGGGTTCTTTACCGCTAGTTCCATCTGGGAAGCATTTTGGGGCTTTAATTATTATTAAACTATAGATTTAAGTCTTTACGATAAATACACAAGAACCAAGACTATAAATATTATTTTCATTATCATCACCATCTTTGTTGTCTATTTTGCTCATTGAGTTAGTGGCTATAACTAAGCAAGAACACTTCAAAGCACTAGAGATATATAACAGGTATTTTCCAATAGAGGCTAAAAGATAATTAATATGAATATATTCTATTGGAGTTTAGAGTCTAACATTAGGGATAGACATTAGTAAAATATTCAAACAAAGAGCTCCATAACCATAATTGTGAAAATGGCAATGGTGAAACTATCCAAGACTCTTCAAGAATTAATAACATACTGATATAATTCAGGCTTGATGTCCAGAAAGAACTGAGTGAGTGACATTTAAAATGAAATCTAAAATATTGCCAGTAGTCATGCAGGCCAATAAAAAGGAGAGGATGGACGGAAAAAAAAGGAGGGGTGGGTGGTTTCTAGGCAGACAAATAGGTTATGAGTGGAGAATAATCCTGGCACATAAGTGTAATGGAGAAAAAATAATACAGAAAATACCTACTATAACTCACATTAGTGAGTATCAGTTAGTGAACATGAAGCAAAACAAATCTATAAAACATTAAGGTTGAATTTGTGTTCATATTTCACACATCTTATTGAAAACAAAACAAAAACATGGACTTTTGAAGCTATTTGTGAGTTTATTATTTCTCTGAGTTTATAAATTTTTGTACAGGTACTTCACATTGTGTTGAGTGTTTCTCAAAGTGGAATCTAAAGACCATCTAAAAAACAATCAAGAGAGAAGCTTATTAAAAATGCGTATTCCTGAACTTAAGCATGTTTCATTCATATGTACTGAATGAGAATTCTCAGAATGAGAATCTTTGCATTTTAATAAACTTCCCTGGTTGTATTTATACACACTAAACTTCAGGAATCACAACTGTAGACATGAGGGGTAAGGGAGAGACCTTTTGCTATTCCCATGTTCCTGCCAAGATCAATAAAGAAATAATTTCCATTTTCTTTGTCACTTGAAGAAAGTTGAAATAAGCACTCTACAACACTCCATGACCTTTAGTTTCAGGAAGAAAGGAGAAAGTATGTTTTTTCTGATGAAATTAGGAATAGTCCATAGAGTACATTGACAAAGGGCAGAATTGCTACATAAAATGAGGTAAGTGTAAAAATGGCTCTCTTACTTTCCTTTCTCTTTATCACTGTCTCAAGGGCAATGATTTTTCTCTTCTACTTCCAAAATTTGCTAATAAAACCACTGAGACAGGAACTGTCCCTCAATGAGGAGGTTTGCAATCTCCAGCAAAAGGTAATTTAAATTCATTTTAGAGAATGAGGTGGGATCCATTCCAGCTTTATCAGGAAGTCTTTGTTTATAGGTAGTAAAGCCGCTACTTTTATTTTATTTGCCCCCTTGCAACTTGGTTAGAGCTCAGGATGTAGCAGTGATGGATTGGTACCCTAAAACCTCCAACACAGATTAAATGTCCAGTAAAAATCTCTACAACTTCTTCAGAAAGAAGAGATATTTATCTTCATAAAAGGAAAGCTATGTGTTTTATTGTTTATCACATTAATGTAGGTATAAAACCCCTGATATTAACCCTTAACATAACAGGCTATCAACTACTGCTTACACACATATATTGTCTTATGCCTGCTCTTTAACAATATGGAAGGGACTTACTAAATGGTCCAGTGACTGAGACTTCGCCTTCCAGTGCAGGGAGTGGGCTTTCATTCCTTGATTGGGGAGCTCAATCCCACATGTCTTATGTCAAAAAACCAAAACATAAAACAGAAACAATATATGTATAGAACAGACTTTTGGACTCTATGGGAGAAGGCGAGGGTGGGATGATCTGAGAGAACAGCATCAAAACATGTATATTATCAAGGGTGAAACAGATCACCAGTCCAGGTTGGATGCATGAGACAAATGCTCAGGGCTGGTGCACTGGGATGACCCAGAGGGATGGGATGGGGAGGGAGGTAGGAGGGGGATTCAGGATGGGGAACATATGTAAATCCATGACTGATTCATGTCAATGTATGGCAAAAACCACTACAGTACTGTAAAGTAATTAGCCTCCAACTAATAAAAATAATTGGGAAAAACATAAAATAAAATAAGATTTTAAAGGGGAAAAAAAACAGAAACAATATTATAACAGATTCAATAAAGACTTAAAACAGCAATGTTGAAAATGCAGGGGAGAAAATTATTAGTGAAATAATTTAAAAAAAATTTTTCCCTAACTGAAACCCATGAGTTTCTAGATTGAAGGACCCAAAGAGTGGCTAGATAAAAACAGCTTGGCTCAGTGCCCATGATTCTAAAACTTTAAGATACTCAGGTAATGATGGTATTCTGTAAGCTTCAGGAGTGTGCGACAGCATTTGAGGAAAAAACAGTTTTTTTGTTTTGGAAAAAACATCCTTTTGCAAAGGATGAAGAACCAGAACGTTTTCCAACATCTTAGTAACTCTGGGAACTAGGAGGTAGAGGAATATACTTTCAAAACCTTGACAGAAGATAATTTGCAACTGAAATGTCATGCATAACCAAACTATCAATCAAGTATAAGGGTAGAATTGAACCAGGTAGAGTCTCAAGATATTTATTATCCATTATCCCTTTCTCAGCTACTGGAGAGTGTTGTTGACCAAATCAGTAAGATAAATTCATAGAAAGTAAGACTCTGTGATAGAAAACAGGAGCACCAATGCAGGTATAGAGAGGTTAATGATGAAGGGAAATCATGGAATCGTAGCAGTGAGCATATGTGCAGTGCAATTATCCTAGCGAAAATATTTCCAAGATGGACATGTTCAAGAAAAGGAAAATTGAACTAGTAAGCCACCTTACATGACTGACTGTGTGGAAAATAATGCTAGAAAGTCTTGTTGAGTATAGGAAGAATTAGCAGCAGGGGCCAGGAAATCAATTAAGGAAAACAAAGCAAATATTAAATCCTGAAAAAAAAAGTAAGATATGACACATAATTAGAATACATTTGCAATCCTCATCTGTGAATAACATTTTATGAGAGCAAATTGTAGCACTGATATCAATATATGAGATTGTTGGAGATAGGAGAGGAGAACTGGAGAAACTTAAGTTGTCTAAATCATCATCTACTATAATGGGAAAATAGCAATATTTAAAACTGATAAATCAAAGATACATATTAAATATTTAAAAAATACAGTGATTCATAGGTTCCAGGTATAGAGTTAAACAAGTGCATGGTGGTTACTCCTAGGATGGATGAAGTAACGAAAATCCTTACAGGTAACTATGTTATAGGTGTTTTGGTATCATTTAATTATTGAACTATGCTCATGTATTCCTTTGGAAAAATGTTAGTTTTCATACAATGAATTTTAAAAGCTTGACTAATGTGCAGTTATATTAGCAAATATAAAATGCTTTAAATTAATAATCTCTTAAGTAATGAAAGAAAATGAAACGTTAATCCATCAGATTAACATACTTTAAAAGGAGAGGTGGATGAAAGTATTAAGATTTGATGAGGATTTGAGGACATGTTGGTGAGGATATAAAATATTCAGGAAAACAATTTTTAAAAGTATATTAAAAAGTTCTTTATATGCTCTTTTCTAAATTAAAGAAATTTTTATTTTTTCTCTTGACCTGGAAGAGAAAAGGGTACCTCTGCAGAAATCAAAGATTGTCATTGCTTCATTGTTTATGCAGTAACTATAGCCTGATCCTTCACCACTGAAGATGAGTTAAATTAACTCTTTGCTAAAATATTAGCTTTTCATTGAGGCTTTCCCTTTCCCAATGAAAAGGGAAAGTTGCATACCTGTTAACTAATCTTTTAAAGTTTTCTGTATAGCACTTGCCTGTACCTGGAGTTCTCAATGGTTTACTTACTCTTTTACTTATGGTAACTTCTTTCCAAGGAGATTTCAGCTCCCTAGGGACAGTCACTTTTGATCATTCATGATTGTATCAACAATTGTCGTTCACTCACTAAGTCGTGTTCTACTCTTTGAGACCACTTGAACTTCAGTATGTCAGGCTTTCCTATCCTTCACTATCGCCCAAAGTTTGCTCAAACTCATGTCCATTGAGATGTCATTAAAACATCTGATCATCTCTCTCCCCTTCTACCCATGCCCTCAATCTTTCCCAGCATCGGGGTCTTTCCCAATGAGTCGACTCTTACCATCAGGTGGCCAAACTATTGGAGCATCAGATTTATCATCAGTTCTCCCAAGAATATTCAGGGTTATTTTCCTTTAGGATTTACTAGCTTGATCTTGCAGTCCAAGCCACTTTCAAGAGACTTCTCCAGCACCACAATTAGAAAGCATCAGTTCTTCAGTGCTCAGCCTTCCTTATGGTCCAAATCTCAAATCCATAATGACTACTAGAAAAACCATAACTTTGACTGCATGGACCTTTGTCAGCAAAGTAATGTCTCTGCTTTTTAATACATTCTATAGGTTTTCATAGCTTTTCTTCCAAGGAGCAAGTGTCTGTTTTAATTTGATAGATACCGTCACCATCTGCAGTGATTTTGGAGCTCAAGAAAAGAAAATCTGTCACTGTTTCCACTTTTTCCCATGTATTTGTCATGAAGTGATGGGAAAAGATGCCATGATCTTAGGTTTTTGAAAGTTTAGTTTTATGTCAACATTTTCACTCAGCTCTTTCACCTTCATCAAGAGGTTCTTTAGTTCTGCAATTCAGTTCAGTTCAGTTGCTCAGTCCTGTCCGACTCTTTGTGACCCCATGGACTGCAGCACACCTGGCCTTCCTGTCCATCACCAACTCCAGGAGCTTGCTCAGACTCACATCCATCGAGTCGGTGGTGCCATCCAACCATCTCATCCTCTGCCATCCCCTTGTCCTCTTGTCTTCAATCTTTCCCAGCATAAGGTCTTTTCCAATGAGTCAGTTCTTCACATCAGGTGGCCAAAGTATGGAGTTACAGCTTCAGCATCAGTCCTTCCAATGAATATTCAGGACTGATCTCCTTTAGAATTGATTGGTTTGAACTCCTTCCTGTCCAAGGGACTCTCAAGAATCCTCTCCAACACCACAGTTAAAAAGCATCAATTTCTTTATGGTCCCCTCTCACATCCGTATATGACTAGTGGAAAAACCATAGCTTTGACTAGATGGACCTTTGTGGCAAATTAATGTCACTACTTTTTAATATTCTGTCAAGGTTGGTCATAGCTTTTCTTCCAAGGAGCAAGTGTCCTTTAATTTCATGGCTGCAGTCACCATCTGAAGTGATTTTTGAAACCCAAAAAATTAAAGTTTCTCACTGTTTCCATTATTTCCTCATGTATTTTCCATGAAGTAATGGGACCAGATGCCATGATCTTAGTTTTTTGAATGTTGAGTTTTCAGCCAACATTTTCACTATCCTCTTTCACTTTCATCAAGAAACTCTTTAGTTCTTCTTTGCTTTCTGCCATCAGGTGGTGTCATTTGCATAGCTGAGGTTATTGATGTTTCTCTCATCAATCTTGATTCCAGCTTGTACTTCATCCAGGTGAGCATTTTGTATGATATACCCTGCATGTAACTTAAATAAGCAGGTTGACAATATACAGCTTTGATCTACCCCTTTCCCAATTTGGAACCAGTCTGTTGTTTCATGTCCAGTTCTAACTGTTGCTTCTTGACCTGAATACAGATTTCTCAGGAGGCAGGTCAGGTAGTCTGGTATTCCCATCTGTTTAAGAATTTTTGACAGTTTGTTGTGAGCCACACAGTCAAAGGCTTTGGCGTAGTCAATAAAACAGAAGTAGATGTTTTCCTGGAATTCTCTTGCTTCTTCAATGATCCAACAGATGTTGGCAATTTGGTCTCTGTTTCCTCTGCCTTTTCTAAATCCAGCTTGACCATCTGGAGGTTTATGGTTCACATACTGTTGAACCCTGTCTTGGAGAATTTTGAGCATTATTTTGTTAGCTTTGAGCATTACTTTGTGAGATGAGTGCAATTGTGCAGTAGTTTGAACATTCTTTGGCATTGCCATTCTCTGGGATTGGAATGAAAACTGACCTTTTCC
This sequence comes from Cervus canadensis, assembly GCF_019320065.1. Taxonomy (NCBI): domain Eukaryota; kingdom Metazoa; phylum Chordata; class Mammalia; order Artiodactyla; family Cervidae; genus Cervus; species Cervus canadensis. The sequence goes on along the minus strand of NC_057401.1, from coordinate 28,330,041 downwards.
AGTTCTGTGGCCACTGCTGAATTTTCCAAATTTGCTGGCATATTGAGTGCAGCACTTTCACAGCATCATCTTTTAGGACTTGAAATCACTCAACTGGAATTCCATCACCTCCACTAGATTTGTTCATAGTGATGCTTCCTAAGGCCCACTTTACTACTCATTCCTGGATGTCTGGCTCTAGGTGAGTGATCACACTATCGTGGTTATCTGGGTGGTGAAGATCTTCATTGTATAGTTCTTCTCTGTATTCTTGACACCTCTTAATCTCTTCTGCTTCTGTTAGGTCTATTCCATTTCTGTCCTTTATTGAGTCCATTTTTGCATGAAATGTTCCCTTGGTATCTCTAATTTTCCTGAAGGGATCTCTAGTCTTTCCCATTCTATTGTTTTCCTCTAGTTCTTTGCATTGATCACTGAGGAAGGTTTTCTTATCTCTCCTTGCTCTTTTTTGGAAATCTGCATTCAAATAGGTATGTCTTTCCTTTTCTCCTTTTCTTTTAGCTTCTCTTCTTTTCTCAGCTATTTGTAAGGCCTCCTCAGGCAACTATTTTGACTTTTTGGATTTCTTTTTTGAGGGAATGGTTTTGCTCAGTGTCTCCTGCACAATGTCATGAACCTCTCTCTTTAGTTCTTCAGGTGTTCTGTCTTTCAGTTCTAATCTCTTGAATCTATTTGTCACTTCCACTCTATAATCGTAAGGGATTTGATGTAGGCCATACCTGAATGGTCTAGTGGTTTTCCCTACCTTCTTCAATTTAAGTCTGAATTTGGTGATAAGAGTTCATGATCTGAGCCACAGTCAGCTCCTGGTCTTGTTTTTGCTGACTGTATAGAACTTCTCCATCTTCAGCTGCAAAAAATATGATCACTCTGATTTTGATGCTGACCATCTGGTGATGTCCATGTGTAGAGTTGTCTCTTCTGTTGTTGAGGGAAGAATGTTTGCTATGACCATTGTGCTCTCTTGGTAAAACTCTGTTAGCTTTTGCTCTGCTTCATTTTGTACTCCAAGATCAAACTTGCCTGTTACTCCAGGTATCTCTTGACTTTATTTTTTTGCATTCCAATCCTCTATAATGAAAAGGACTTCTTTTTTGGGTGTTAGTTCTAGAAGCCCATGTAGATCTTCTCAGAACTGTTTGACTTCAACTCCTTTGGCATTAGTGGTTGGGGCATAGACTTGGATTAATGTCATGTTGAATAGTTTGCCTTGGAAACAAACCAAGATCATTCTGTCGTTTTGAGACTGCACCCAAATACTGAATTTTGGATGATTTTGTTGGTGATGAAGGCTGTTCCATTCCTTCTAAGAGATTCTTGCCCACAGTAGTAGCTGTAATGTTCATCCGACTTAAATTCGTCCATTCCCATCCATTTTAGTTCACTGATTCCAAAAATGTTGATGTTCACTCTTGCCATCTCCAGCTCAAGCTCAATCAATTTACCTTGATTCATGGACCTAACATTCCGTGTTCCTATGCAGTATTGTTCTTTACAGCATCAGACTTTACTTTCTCCACCAGACATATCCACAACTGAAGGTTGTTTCTACTTTGGCCCAGCCTCTTCATTCTTTCTTGACCTATTTCTCTGTATTTCCCCAGGAGTATACCGGACACCTACTGACCTGGTGGGCTCATCTTCTGGAGTCATATCTTTTTGCCTTTTCGTATTGTCCATGGGGTTCTCAAGACAAAGATATTGAAGTGGTTTACCATTACTATTATATCAATATAGGATATGCTTAAAAATATTTTCATTAAAATGTTATAACAGACATGTAGAGATGCCACTTTGTGATATGGAATTAAACTTTTGATCTGGAGATACTATATATTGATCTAGAGATATTAAATATTAAGAACAGAATGACATCAATCTATATGATATTTTTGGCTAAAAAACTAACATGGGCAATCTATAAATGCCCTTATCCCCCTACATACTATTTCTTCCCTCCCTTTAAAGCAATATATTAAATAGGTGAGAGAGTCAATTCCTAGGCAGGTTGATAAGAAGTCCAGGGTTCCTTGAGGATGAGAAAGGGGTCTGGAGTTCTTGAGGAGGAGATAGGTGTCTGGAATTCTCAAGGAGGAGGAAAGGACAAAGGTGTGTTTCTTTGGTTGTTTTTTTTTTTTTTTTTCTCTCTCTCTACATTCCTTAGTCTTAGTCACATAAAATGTTTCTTTGTTTGTTTGTTTGCTTGTTTTGTTTTGTTTTTCTTTAAGCTGGAAACTGATCATTACACAACAAACAACTCAGTTTAAACTCTGTACTAGGGATTATATAACAGCAATGTATCCTGCTTAAGAAAAGTTTCTTCTTCCTGAAAACCTTCTGCCTAATCCTGATATCTTAAAATGTAAATTATGTGAGTGAGTCAGGTAGGGTCTTTCTATTGTTAAATTCTAATCTTGTTATCCTAAAATGTAAATTATGGGAGTGGGTCTGGTAAAATTTTCACAAACTTGAGACATTCTTTCGATTTACTGTAATAACTAATTAAAGAAGTATACAGCTCCCTTGCTAACACTAGTGGAGGGTGGCGAGGGGGGGGGGGGTGCACTCTCTGCCCCCCTTCTGATGTCTAAGTCAGAATCTTTCTCTGTCCCTTTTCTTACTTTAATAAAATGCTGCGACACAAAAGCTCTTGAGTGATCAAGCCTGGTCCCTGGTCCTAAAGCTAAATCTTCTTCAGAGATCACGAATCTGGCATCGTTCTCCGTAAGCTATCTTAGGTTATATTAATATTCTGCCCTCTAATACCTCTATATCTCATCTTCCAAAGAGTTAAATGTTCTAGCTAGCCTGTAACACTGGTTTACTGCTCTTTTAGTTACTGCTAAATTGGCACTCTCTTTCACAAAATAGCCAAGTGACCCTGATAATGCCCTTGATCTAGGAGGTTTTGTTACATCCTCTGTAAAGAAAATAAGGTGGGCTATCACTGTCTCCTAATGCTAATTTACAGACCAACTGCTCCTGAATAATCTGGACAATCATGAATACACAGCTTCCTTTGTCCTTATCCTGGAACCACCACTTTCTGTAGCACCTCTGATATCACAAGTGAAGGGAACCTCTTCTGAAATCCTCTTAGTTCTAAAATTCAAAAGTTTTTCTCCTTTTGTTTCCTTCTCCCCTAAACAACTACTTACATTTTGATGTTTATTTAAATTTACTTTGAAGAAAACATTAAGATATGAAGAAATAAAGAAAAAGATCACTGCTTTTATAAATTTTTCAGATGTAATGACATTTATAGAAGTGATCAGGCAGAACTAATTTCTTTTTCTTTTTCACACTTGACTTCCATCAGGATTATCATTTGCCACCAGCTATTCAATATTTGTGATAGATAATTTTCATATGTTGACATGCTACTTAGTTACTCAGTCATGGCCAACTCTCCACAGCACCAACTCTACATGTTCAGTTGTAGCCCTCAGGGCCCCTCTGTCCATGGAGTTTTCCAAGCAAGAATACTGGAGTGAGTTGCCATTTCCTCCTTCAGGGCCTCTTCTCAACCCAGGAAACAAACCCATGTCTCTTGCATCTCCTGCATTGGCAGACGGATTCTTTAACACTAACACCACTTGGGAAGCCCGTGTTGATAGGGATACCTATTTTACTATTTCATCCTTTGTAGTTGGAAATGATCTTTGACAGAATTTTACATAAAATAGCAACAAAATGAGCAACAAAAACTGACATGTGAGTAATAAAAGAATGAAAAACAGCCCTATTTTGGCAAATTATAACTTTTATATACTCCCTACTGTGTAGATTTTGCTCATTTATTTTCACAGTTTCTGGTCTTTCTAACTGATCTTTTGCATGTCATATTGCAAACATAAATCTAATTTGTATTAAAATAGTTGCTATTGGGGAAATTCGTAACTATAAAAAAAAGTCTTTAGCTAATTCTTGCATTTTTCATGTTGGAAAAGTAAACATCTGAAGCCCTAAAACTGTAATAAGGTTAGAGAGAGAATTGAAGGTTCAGTTTGGTTTAAATGTGAAATGATACAGTATGGAAGTGAATATTTATAATGATATGAATATTTAGGGAGAATAATATTAACAAACTATATGCTGAATGCAGATTTGTTGAATAAAAGTTGTGTCCTAAGGCAATGGCTGTGATGTAGAATTATTTCTAAGACAGGAATCCTAAGACTTGGGGGATGAATGTAAAGGAAGTGGCCAGGACTTCAAAGAGTGTCTTCAGTTGAGATGTATTTTGGCGGCATTAATTAGTTGATGGAAATATAGGATGAAACACAAATTTCAGAGAAATTTTGAGGATTTAGTAAGTCCTAGAAAATTGTAGATTTTATTAAACACCTGTTAAGTTCTTACTTTACATTTTATCTCCATGACAAAGCATAGAGTAGATAGAAAATAAAAATGTTTTAAAAATAAATTGGTTGTATGAATAAGGGAATAACCTAATGGTCATCTGATTTAGAATGTTCAGGGGCAGCTGGCACAATGAATCAAGAGTTCAGGATCAGGTGGGAAGATTGGGACCTTGGGAGTAAATGCAATTGTCAAATTAGAGTCTGTAATGCAAGCAGAGGCTAAAATGGACCAAATTTGATAACCATAGAGCTGAAAGAAAAGGCATAATAATCAGTCCCACAGGCATAAAAGGTTAGAGCTAGAAAGGGATCACAACATTATTTAGTAATGTTGCTCCACCTAATCCCCATATACATACACAAACACACACACACGCACACACACACATGCTCATTTTATAGCTAAGAAGACAAGTCCAAATATGTTAAATGCCTTACCTATTGATACCAGGTGGCTGACTCAAAACTCCTACTTCCTGTTCAGGGATTCCAGTTAACATCAAAACAGAATAATTGCTTCCAATGGTTATTTACATCACTATATGCCTCACTGTTGGCACTTATTTACCCAAATATAATATTTGCTTATTCAGAGGTCTTTAAATTTTTTCTCAAAGTCACTACTGACTGGCAGTAACAGAAATGGGCTAAATGTTATAATTATATATGACATATTTTTTTTTAACTTTAGTATTTTCTGAGAATTATTATTGGGGGTTATTGATTTCTAATTGTTCAACAAACTAAAGTTTGTATTAGCATCATAAAAGAATGGCATTTGTGTATATGCAAATAGCTCTTCATTGTTTATGAATAGTAATTTCTGTTTAGGCATCACAGAAAACACAAATGATGCAGATAATTATCTGCAAACTTTTAATATGGAATAACTAAATATTAGAACTTCATAAAAGTTTTAACATAGGTTAATGTGAAGTGTCCAAAGATAATAATAACAAAAAACAGAAGGTAATTATACAGCAAAGTTAGTGTATTGTGGTAGATTGCAAACTGCCTGTGATCGGAGAATATTCTTTTTTTTCAGTGGTGGTGGTGTCTGATTCAGTGCAACTCCACTGATGGTAGCCCACCAGGCTCCTCTGTTCATGGGATTTCTCAGGCAAGAATATTGGAGTGGGTTGTCATTTATTCCTCAAAGGGATCTTCCCAACCCAAGGACTGAACCAGCATCTCCTGAATTGCAGGCAAATTTGTGCCAACTCAATAGGTCAATATATCAGCATCAAGCAAAATATGATGAATTTGTGAACACATTCTAACTTAATAGTAATATTTCACATAGGAAATGTTATTTTATTAAAGGAAAGGACTAGACAAAATAATTCACATAGGCTTGCTCAGGACTTTGGTAAAAAGAATTTTCTCTTTTCTGCAGTTTTCAATACAGTCATTGTTGTTGTTGTTCAGTCATTGTTTTATCCTACTTTTTGTGACCCCATGGACCACAGCACTCCAGGCTTCCCTGTCCATCGCCATCTCCCAGAGTTTGCTCAGATTCGTGTCCACTGAGTCAGTGATGCTATCTAACCATCACATCCTCTGCCACCCTCTTTTTTTGCCTTCAATCTTTCCCAGCATCAGGGCCTTTTCCAATGAGTCGGCTCATTGCATCAGGTGGCCAAAGTATTGGAACTTCAGCTTCAGTATCAGTCCTTCCAATGAATATTCAGAATTTATTTCCTTTAGGATTGAGTGGTTTGATCTCCTTGTGGTCCAAGGAACTCCCAAGAGTCTTCTCCAACACCACAGTTCAAAAGCATCAGTTCTTTGGCACTCAGCCTTCTTTATGGTCTAACCCTCACATTCATACCTGACTACTGGAAAAACCATAGCTTTGACTAGACAGACCTTTGTTGGTAAAGTTCTATCTTTCCTTTTTAATACGCTGTCTATGTTTGCCATAGCTTTCCTTCCAAGGAGCAAGTGGCTTTTAATTTCATGTCTGTGGAAACAGTCCACAGTGATTTTGCAGCCCAAGAGAAGAAAATCTGTCACTGCTTCCACTTTTTCCACTTCTATTTGTCATGAAATGATGGGACTAGATGCTATGATCTTAGTTTTTTGAATGTTCAGTTTTAAGACAACTTTTGTACTCCCCTCTTTTACCCTCATTAAGAAGTTCTTTAGTTCCTCTTCAATAAAGATTGCTTATTTTATAAAACTCAGCCTTAATTCATCACATATCTTTAGTTTATTAAGTAAAACTTCATCTACTGTTTTTAAAATTCTTACATACAAATCTAAAAACATGATTTAATCAAACATTTTATTCAATATCATTTGAAGTAGTACTTCAAATGAATATTTCATTCTTCTCTCAACAAATAAGTTCATTGTTGTTTAGTCGCTAAGTTGTGTCTGACTCTGCAACCCCATGGACTGTAGCCTGCCAGACTGTCCACGGAATTCTCCAGACAAAATTACCGAAGTGGATTGCCATTTCCTCCTCCAGGGCATCTTCCCATCCCAGGGAGCAAACATCTGTCTCCTGCTTTGGCAGGCAGGTTCTTTACCCTTGAACCAACTGGGAAGCTAAAATAACTTTATGGGCATTTAATAATCAAGAATAATAAGACAAAATAATAAATGTGGCACATAATAACTTTCAGAATTTCTTCTTCCACCTTGCAGTAGTGAATACCGAAGAGTCAGGGAGGAAAGTTGTGCTCTTCTCTCTTCTATCCTCAAAGTCCTGTGAGTTTACACAGCTTAAGAAAACCACAGCTGTGGGCACAATTGACCTATATTGTGTTTAGATAGATGTGTGGGCAGTAGGGAACCATAGTTATGTGTATGTAAACTGATTCCTAGAGAAGAGACTTGATTTCTCATCTGGCAGCTTTCCTAGAGAGAAATATAAGACATCCCCCACAAGTTTTTGATCTGAGTTAGGGAATTAATCTCAAATCCCGTGCTTCAAAACTTTTAACCATCTGCAAAATATGCATAGTTAGGATAATCTTGGGCTTCCCTTGTGACTCAGCAGTAAAGAATACTGCCAATGCTGGAGATGGAGGTTCAGCCCCTGGGTGGAGAAGATTCCTGAAGAAGGAAATGGCAACCCACTACATTCTTTTTGCCTGGGAAATCCCATGAACAGAGGAGCCTGATGGGCTGCAGTCCATGGGATCGTAAAAGAGTCAGACACAACTTAGCATTTAAACAACAACAACAAAGGATACCCTTACAATGTGTAGGATGTGAAGTTTACTTCAGCACCTAATCTTCTGCCTGATATGATCATTTGTGGTAGTACGAACATCATCAGATTGTACACATACACTTTTGTGGGAGCATCTCTGCTCAATTTAAAGAACTGTGTATGAGTTATTTTGATAATATATATTGTCATTTTCAATGCTATAGAAGACATCTGAGAGAGATTTTGTTAGTAATCTCTCTCTTTGAGAGAGATTTTGTTAGACTTTCAGAAGATCTAGATAGTGATACTTTTCATTCCAAAGAAATTTTAACTTGGACATCAAATTATCTAGCTAGCACAAAAATTGAAATTTTATTGAATTACAATGTTGAGCAAAAAGATTACTTCTAATAGAATCTCTATCTCAGGAAGTAAGATAGAATAATGAATTGTTTAGATTGGAAAACATCAATTGAATATAGATTCCATCAGAGAAAAATAAAAGAAACTTATAAAAAGAGCATTATATGCCCTATGCTCAATGTGTTTTATTATTTCCTATTGAGGCCAATTAGAATTTCTTGAAAAAAATGTTTCCTTTGAAGTCAGAAATAAGACAAAGATTAATACTGTTACCAGTATTATTTAATATTTTATTGAAAGGACTATTGAATATAATTTGACGAGAGAAATACACAAGAGGTATACAGACTGGAAAAGAGGAGACAAATATTATCTCTGTTTTCAGAGGATGATGCTGTCTTAGATAGCCAAAGAAAACTGATTGAAAAATATTAAAAGCTATAATTCGATAATGTTATAAACTCAGTATAAAGCAACCAGTTAGAAAATGTTAGAAAACAAAGTATTGGATTTAAGATGAACAAAGACATAAAATATTTAGAAATCAGATTAACCCAGAAACTGTGAACAAACAGAATTAACCAAATTTATTGGCCAAAATCATGCACTGAAACCAAATTACATTTATCTGAAAGATAGCTTTAATATTTTTTGGATGTGCAGCTTTAAAAATCAAGATTATAATTACAATTGCAGTGTAATCTTACATAAATATCTATCAATGAGAGAGTTAATGAATATAAAACTATTCACTACCATTACTGCATATACTGATATAAGTTGACTTCACATTTAAATGAGACACAGACTCATGTGTAATGCATGTGCCGTTTATGTAAAAATTAAAAACAAGTAAAGGCATGTGTATCTAGGTAACTTTTTGGCATATGTATAGCAAATTCAGTTGAGAAATATGATAGCATTTGCCAATGAGGATGAAGACTATAGTTATTGAATAAAAACTTTTATAGAATTTAAAATAAATTATGAAAAGAATGCATTTAAAACATTTATATTAAAAACTTCTATATTAAGAACAATAAAATTATGAAATATAGGAGTCTATATTTGTATGTATTTTTCTGCTATGGCATTATATATATGACATATAACATGCATATAAAATAAGTCTATGGAATCTATAAAGCAAATATTAATAGTGGCCATCTCTAGTAGTAAACTTTTAAATTTCTTTTTGCCTCTCTGGTTTTTCAAAGATTTGTTAGCAGGCATTTACCTGAGATTCAGAAACAAAATGATTTTAGTGATATTTGACACAGAAAATTAATGAAACTCCATGTTTTCAATTATTAATGAATTTAAAAATACCTAACCACGTAAATTGCTCGAAAGTTTAATTTACCTTGTTCCTTCTTCCCTTGTTCTTCTTCAGAAGAATACCTAATGAGACAAACTGGAGCATCATTCTCGACCTTGAAGTTGTAAAAACAAAAACACAAACAAGACCAACTCAACATAAGTATAAGCTGAGAGTAAATTGTGGTAGTTTTAATACAGGATGTGCACAGTTTAGTAATTTGTACAAGATTGAATTCTGTAAATGCTAATCTCCTCCCTCTTCTCCTTTGAGATCCTTTTCTGTAGAAAAGAGAGTAATTAGCCCCATGTCTCTGGAGATACTGAGGACAAGCAGTCATAGGAATGAGCTTTGCTTACTTTGGTTTTTCACTGGACGTGTAAAATAAATACCTAAAATGACTATCTAGTATATTCAATTCCTAAAACGCTGTTACATCAGAAAAAATGGATATGAACAAATGCTTATTAAACAGTGGGTGAAAAAGAAACTAAAAACAAAGTCTTATGCTGGAAAGAAAACCAGTAAAAATTGTTTAGTGTATCCTGGAGGGGACGCCAGTGTGGCTTTTAAGTGAGTCTCATATCTGGGGCTTCCTATGTGGTGCTGTGGTAAAGAATACATCTGCAAGCGCAGGAGACGCAGGAGATGCAGATTTGATCCCTGGTTTGGGAAGGTTCCCCAGAAGAGGAAATGGCAACCCACTCCAATATTCTTGTCTGGGAAATCTCATGGACAGAGGAGCCTGGTGGGCTACAATCCATGGGGTGCAAAGGGCTGGGCACAACTTAGCGACTAAAACACAACTCCTGTATCTATGGGTTTTTCTGGGACAAAATACCTTCCTTCCACTATTATAGGGATGTTCCCCAACAGGAGTGGTTCAAAAAGCCCTAATTCCTGGGGGTGGGGGTTATTACACTGTTCTTAGTTTAGGCAACAGTGGATGGGGTGAAATTCTTGAAAATATTATCATATCAAAACCAACTTCTTATAGACTGCTTAGTCAAGGGTGCACTGTTGTATGGCAGAAACCAACACAACACTATAAATTTTTTAAAAATATATTTAAATTAAAAATAGGGAAAAAAAGTAAAAAGAAAAGAGTGCATTCCTAAGAACCAGCTCACTGAATGCTGAAAGGATTTTCAAAATACTCTAGAAATTCTAAATTACTGAAATGAATCATTTGATTTTTTTGAACACTTGCTCAAAAGAAGTAAAAATACTTTTATGAACACTTTAGGAAAGCTTCAAGTTTTCTCCATCCAAAAGAAGTCCTATCTCTGCTGTTGATAATGGGGAGAGTACACTTCTGTGGGCTACCTGAAGAAGTGATGATCTGTGTATTATTTTTGTCTTTTTTACTGACAGCCAACATTTTCATGAGTTAGATAATGCATTTTGAGTGGAGATAACAAGGTTGAGCATGCCATTAAGCTCTGAGGATTGGAAATACAGAAACATGAAGCTTGCTCTCTATTGTGCAAAACATTTGTACATCATCCATATACACACTTGAGGTGGAGCACATTTAGAAAGAATCAATTTCTTTCAGACAAAAAAATAACTTATTAACGTTGCCTGAAGATTAATATAATATCTTTTCAGAGTCAGATACGACTGAGTGACTAACTTTCACTTTCACTTCACTTTTTCATTACTGGGGAAATGTTCTAATCTAGATGAATACAGTACCTATGATTTATGAAATAATGCTTCCATGAAGTAACCAACAAAAGGCAACAAATGTCAACAAATTTCACAAATGTCTTGGCTTTTTCACTGTATATCAAACAGTAATTTGAAAAGAAGCATTATGGCCCAAACAGCACACCATTAAAAGTTAAAGATCCAGAGAAATTAAAAAATGCTTAAAAAAAAAAAGTTAAAGATCACTTAGATTTGACCAAGGACATTCTTTCAGGAAGAGGCAATTATGCTTCTGATTCTGAAGGAGAAACAATTCTATGTCAGGTACCATTTGAACTGCATTGCAATAGAGGTAACTGACAATTTTAGGTGTCTTTTGTGCCTCATCAAATTCTTTCCTTACATAATGATTTCTTGATTTAGATTTTCTTTAAGGTTTAACTATATTTTTTGAAAACCTTGCTGCTGGGAAGCACTCTCCTTCAAGCCTCTACAAGGAGTATATTTAGGGGAAAAAGTGAAAAGTCCTAACTCTCACATACAAAGAAAGAGCAGGGATTTCCACAAAAGGGAACTGGAATGCTCTTCTGATCCTTTGTGCTTTTTCTTAAACTGAATGGTTATATCATGTACACTAAAAGAAAATAATTGGATCTCATCTTTTTTTTTTTTTTTTACAACGAATCTGATTTTTATCCATTGTTGGTCAGTCTGCTTCATTTTTCTTACCAGTCCTAAGCATTTATTAAGTAATATGCTTAACAAACATTAACTGAATAGTTACATCTAAAGAATTCAGAGAGCATTGCAAGAACTCAAAAGATAAAGAGTGTCTTTTTACTCTTCTCAAGAGTTTAAAATTAATAGAAGGTAAATACAAGTATATTAATAAATAGTTAGAGCAGTATCTGATCATCTGCATAAAAATGACACAAACATATACTTGAGGGAGGGAAATGGAAGAAAAGATCATTTGTAATTCAGAGATCAGATAAAATTGCATGAAAAAAAAATGTTTAAACCAGACAAACTACTACATGGAGGATGGTTAGAGAAGAAGCTACAGATGGTTCAATGACTAAAACAGATGCAAAAATCAGAAAGGAATGAGAAGGGATTGAAATAAGATTTTTATTTGGACCACAAAGTGCACAAAGTAAAAATTGAGATTAGCTGTATTTTAGTTTTAGCTTATAAATAATGTGATTTGGACCCTAATCAAAAAACATACTGTTTGCCTAATATAGGACCTGTATTAGTCAGCCACTGGACATGGGCTGCCCCAGGGAGGGGCGTGGTCTTCAGCAGCCAAGGCAATCCCAAAAGGGATAGTGGCTGGAGGTTGCTGCTGACTACATTCCCACAGCAGGGACAAGTCTTTTATTTGGGTAGACTCTGAACAGTGCTCCTCCTTATCCACAGTTCTCTCCCCGTCCTTCTCACATCACCTTTTTTCATACACCTGAGGGGAGAATTTCCTCCAGATTCCATCGGATTTTTCTTCCGGGGGAAAACATACAGGAAGGTGGTTACTGAGATGAACTACAACCTGCTCCCCAGCGCCTACAGCTGGTCTCAAGGTTGAAAATGATTAGCTCCTTCTGCCACCTTCTACTGAACATCACTCTCAGCCTGTCAGTCCTTCTGCTGACCTTGGTAGTTTATCTGGTGGCTTGACATAAGTCTTTTCTAAAGGAGTCAAACCCCTGGTATCCAGGCCCTTCTCAGGCCAAGTTTTGCGCTTTTCTATTTGCCATCCAAATTGGGCACCGAGATATGAAAGGATGCACAAATGAGTGAGCCTCACACCAGACATAGCCTTCTGGTTCAGCAGTGCTGGATAACATGGGGAAATATGAACTCAATTTGAAAGCAATCTAAAGAATCATGACTAATAGGAAGATCCTACCGCTCCCCCACCCAACAAGAGGGTTTAGTGTATCTTTCACCTCACCTGAATAGATAAAACTTTAAATAGCAATGGTTCGATAATTCAATAAAGAGTCAAAACTGTTTTGTAAGCAAAAAACACTATGTGGCACCTTAATTCAATTCTTATGTGTGGAAATGTATAAAATATTAACGTTACTAAAATGTTATTCTGTGAAAAAACTCATTTTGTGCATGTGGACAGTGATCCATGCTCTCACAGACTTGGAAAATACAGACTTATCATGTGAGTCCAGTTCAGTTTCAGTTCAGTCACTCAGTCGTGTCCAACTGTTAGCCACCCCATGGACTGCAGCACTCCAGGCTTCCCTGTCCTTCACCATCTCTTGGAACTTGCTCAAACTCATGTCCATCAAGTCGGTGATGACATCCAACCATCTCATCCTCTACTGTCCCCTTCTCCTCCTGCCTTCAATCTTTCCCAGCATCAGGATCTTTTCAAATGAGTCAGTTCTTCACATCAGGTGGCCAAAGTATTGGAGATTCAGCTTCAGCATCTGCACTGATTTCGGGACTGATTTCCTTTAGTATAAACTGGCTGGATCGCCTTGCTGTCCAAGGAGACTCTCAAGAGTCTTCTCCAACACCACAGTTCAAAAGTATCAATTCCTTGGTGCTCAGCTTTCTTTATGGTCCAACTCTCACATCCATACACGACTACTGGAAAAACCATAGCTTTGACTAGATGGACCTTTGTAGGCAAAGTAATGTCTCTGCTTTTTAATATACTGTCTAGGTTGGTTGGTCATAGCTTTTCTTCCAAAGACCAAGCGTCTTTTAATTTCATGGCTGCAGTCACCATCTGCAATGATTTTTGAGTCCAAGAAAATAAAATCTCACTGTTTCCATTGTTTCCCCATCTATTTTACATGAAGTGATGGGATCAGATGCCATGATCTTTATTTTTTGAGGGTTGAGTTTTAAGCCAAATTTTTCACTCCCTTTTTCACTTTCATCAAGAGACTTTTTAGTTCTTCTTACTTTCTTACATAAGGGTGGTTTATAAAATATTGATTTTTCAAAAAGTGTAGAAGGAGCAGTTTATTAATCTGAACTTGATCCTAAGAAACATGTACAGGTAAAATGTGTATTTTTTCTAGGCTACATTTGTGAAATTATTTTGATGAGCTGTTTATAAAGGGATGTTTTAATTGCAATAAAATTCTAACATAATTGATGAAAATTGATGTCATAACAATCAATATAATCATTTTAGTAGAATCCATATTGAGTAGTGGTTTAGTTTAGTATCAATTTTCCTATTCTTCAGGTGTAAAAATAGCAGAACATGGAATTTATAGTTCTAAAAGAGTAATATAAAAATTTGTATATGTATATGAATGAAAGTATATTTATTCATAAACTCTGATGATTTCAGTAAGTCATTCATGGCAAAGATATTGAGATCCAATGGGGAAAAAAGTCTAGAATATTTTAGTTGGCAAACTTTATTTGAAAATCTTCTCTACCCCTTCATAGTTATTTGGAGAATTCACCTGCGCTCACTGGGCTTCAGTTTTCTCGCCAGTATGACACAGTTGAGGCGATCAGATGGGACAGTCATATGAGAGACCCCTGGCATTGCTTATCACAGAGAGGGATCACAAAAGGCTGCTTCTACTGTCATCCATAAAAATACAGCCGAATATGGCTTATTTCTGACCAAGTCACAGTTGTTTTCTCTCAACCTCAATCATCCCATCAAATAAAAACATGTTCAACACCAACAGAGGTTAGAGAGTAAAGCCTTGAAATGCTGAAAAGATCAGATCTGAAAAAGCAGTGGAGTTGAAAGGGGTCAAGGTTCAGATTTTCACTTAAAATAGTATTGGATCAAGTTATGTGGCATATATGTTATCTATTGCTTAGGCTGCATGTGTTTTGTGGCTGTTTTGTATTGTATTGTGTTGTTTTTGTTTTTTCTTCACAGAGTTTAGGAATACTGAAGCATGTTTCAGGCACCCATGACTGGTTTGGCTGAAAATCAGCCTGTAATTTTAATTAAAGTTTGCAAAGCATGAAGCTACATCTAATTTAGCAAGATCATGATTTCTTCTCCCTCCATTCCTCCCCTCACCCTCTCCTTTCACCTCATTCCCCAGGAATTATGATGACTGTGCCAGAGTGGGAAAATGATGTCTTGTCTTTTTAATTTTTTAGTAACCAAGTCACTCACCAGACACTGCTCTCCTTCACTAAGGCTCCTTTTCGGGAAGCTGGACCATTTTCTATTTAAGATTCTGCCAGGCCTCTCAATGATACTGTTCTAGATTTTGTGGTAGATAGAGAGGAAACTGAGATCTTTATCCTCCTCATCCCCACTAGACTTCAACACTGGAAGACGATATAGTCACTAAAGGATGTTGTTTTTAATGTTTTCTCTTTAGTTGGCCAGCATGATATAGCAGAATAAACCCTAGTCTCAGAATCTGAAGGCGCTATTCAAATCTGCCGTTGAGACAGGATGATTTCATAAAAATGTCACTTAACTTCTCTGAGTGTAGTTTCTTCAGAAATAAAACATGGGGATGATTTAGGATGTTCCCCGAGGGATCCTTTCAGCTCTAAACTTGTATCTCTCTACCTCAGATTGTTCCAGACTGCTTCTACCACTCTCCGTGGGTAATTTATTTGTTGATTAAACACAGTTATGTCAGGTGAATAATCTCTGCCTGTTCATCCTCTAAAGAAACCCTAATTGGAAGTCTCAATTCAGGCGTAATTTTGAAAAACATTAAACTTAAAATCTTTTGTAAGCCTAAGATTCTAAGAGGTTAATATTACAAAACATATAAATTCCGCCCTGAGAGGTTGATGCAGAGAAGCATGCTTGTCAAATTTCATGCAGGCTTACTTCTTACTTCATTGTTGTTTAGCTGTGAAAGTGAAAGTTTCTCAGTAGAGTTCAACTTTCTGCAACCCCAGGGAATTCTCCAGGCCAGAATACTGGAGTGGGTAGCCTTTCCTTTCTCCAAGGGATCTTCCTGACCCAGGAATCGAACCAGAGTCTCCTGCATTGCAGGCAAATTCTTTGCCAATTGAGCTATCAGGGAAGCCCTGTCAGTTGGCAGGTGAATGTTCAATTCAACCCTTGCACGTTCTCATTTTGTGTCAACGTGTAGAGTGAACTGTAGTTCTACAGAGCATTCATTTACCATTTCAGTCTTACTCATCTCTCTTTACTTTGGGTATCTCAAGAAAGAGCTAGTCTTCAGAAATTTCACAAACTGTGATTGTGAGCACAAATATATCCTGAACAGTTTAAACATTTTTATCTCTTTCCCTGTGGGAAGATTTCGGGGAAAGTGATAGATGTTTGTTGAAGGGAAAATACTACTATTACTTTTTTAAACTTTTTATTTTGTATTGGTGTATAACCAATTTTTGCCTGGAGAATTCCATGGACAGATGAGCCTGGTGGGCTACCATCCATGGATTCTCAAAGACTCCGACACGACTGAGTGACAAGCACTTTTTTTTTTCAAAGCTGATTAACAAACAATGTGGTGACCGTTTCAGGTGTATGGTGAAGGGATTCAGCCACGTATACACATGTATTCATTCTCCCCCAAACTCCCTTCCCATCCAGGCTGCCACATAGCATTGAGCAGAATTCCATGTGCTATACAATAGATCCGTGTTGGTTATCCATTTTAAATACAGCAGTGTGTACATGTTGCTACTTTTAATAAAATACAGCTCTTATATCAGTGTCCCTTTCAAGACTTACTTCCTACAATCTTCTCAAGGTGATGAATGTGTCAAGGTAGTGACATTTAAATACAGAACAAGATTTTTTGGACTTTCTTGGTGGTACAGTAGATCAGTCCACCTGCCAATATAGAGGACATGGATTTCGATCCCTGGTCTGGGAAGATTTCACACACGCAGCCAACTGGGCCTGTACACCACAACCACTAAGCCTGTGCTCTAGATCCCGCAAGCCATAGCTACCCGATGCCCATTCACCTAGAGCCTGTGCTCCACAAAAGGAGAAGGCCACACACTGCAACTAGAGAAGAGTCCCCACTCTCCACAACTAGAGAAAGCCTGGGAGCACAGCAACGAAGACCCAGTGCAACCAAAAACAAAATAAATTAATAAATTTTTTAAAAGATTTCTTATCAGTAGGAAAGAACAGAATATTATTACTCATATATTTACTGGATGCCTGGGTACTTTTCAGGGAATTAGTAATTCTTAAAGAGTTGTACTACTTAACTGAATAATAATAAACTAGGTATAATTGGGCACAGGGTTCAAGTATATATATGAAGGGAGGATGGCAGTGCTCTTTCTTCCTGCAGGCCCTCTTGCTGTCTTCTATAAAAGGTAGAAGGAAAACATCCTGTTTCTGAGATTTCATAATATTTGGTGTCCCTTCTCTCATGTTACACAGGGATGTTAAATCACTTTTCCATGTCACTCTTCACTTACTGGCATGCATGTCTATTTCTAATACCAATATTGCTAAGGTTAGTAATAGTGATGATGATAAGCATAAGTATGTTAGTTACTCAGTTGTGTCTGACTCTTTGCAACCCCATGGACTATATAGTCCACCAGGCTCCTCTGTCCATAGAATCTTCCAGGCAAGAATACTGGAATGGATTGCCATTCCCTTCTTCAGGGGATTTTCCCAAAGCAGGGGTCGAACCCAGGTCTCCTGCATTGCAGGTGGATTCTTTACTGTCTGAGCCACGAGGGAAGACCAGAGATCATGATAACAACAGTCAAATAGGAAACACTTGTGCCAGGCAGTAAACTGTTTTACATGGTGTACATCTTTACTCCTGCAACAACCCACTGAAACAATGATAACATCCACATCTTACGGATAAAGAAACTGCAGCTTAAAAGTATAAGTACCTTGTCAAAATTCACACAAGAAAAAGAGGAGTTGGAAACTGAATGCAGGAATTTAACTCCAGAGCTCCACACCCCAAATTGCATGACCCACTATGCGTCTACAGCATTCTACATATTCAGCATATCATATTCAGCAGTACAAATTCAGCATATCCAAGCACAAACATTACATACCTTTAATTCCTCTCTCAAACAATGACTTCTTAAAAAATTCCAGTGAGCTTGCTCTTTCTCTCATGTTTTCTCTTTCGGTTAAAGACTTCACCAATTCCCACATTTCCTTGAAAAGGATATTTTATGTCAACATCAATTCTTCTTTTCCCTTATCCTAGTTTCGTCAATTTGTCACTCTTGTTGACTTACAGTTTAAATATTTTTCTCAATTTCCAAAATATTTCCCAATTTCTCAATTTTTTTTAATATCTCAAAACCAAGTAATTAGTCTCGGTTCTTTTTTTATCATTTTTTTATCAGTTCTTTTTATTGTATCATTGAGTTATGGCAAAGTGTTGTAACTGGTTGTTGTAGGCTGAATTGCTTCCAGCTCAAAATCATATGTTGAAGGACTCACCCCTAGTTCCTCAGAATGTGACCTTATTTGAACATAAGCTCTTTGCAGAGGTACTCATTAGTGGAGCCTTGATTTGGTATGACTGCTGTCCTTATAAAAAGTGGAGTTTGGACACAATAACACACAGGAGAACGTCATGAGAACATGAAAGCAGAGATTGGGGTGAGTTGTCTACAGATCAAGGAACATCAAAGATTGCCAGAAAGCCACTAGAAGGCAGGGGAACAGATTATTTCTCGTGGTGCTCAAAAGGAGCCAACCTGATGACATCTTGTTCTTAGACTTCTAATTTTCAGAACTGTGAGATAATAAATTTCTGTTATTTTAGCCACCTTCTTTAAAGTTCTTTGTTACAGCAGGCCTAACACACTTGTATACTGGTTTTCTGATGTCCATGTTACCATCAAATTTGAGTCATGAATTAGAGTCATTGCAAGCTGCTTTGCCAAAAGATGTTGTCCCTTTTCAAGCTCTGTCTTTTCCAGAGCTTGTCCTTTCCCAAATCCATTTTCTCTTCGTCTAGATAAAGTATGCTTATATTTTAAATGCTGCTTATACTAATACTTTCTTTTTTACCTTTCTCAAGTCTTAGCCCACTCCACTTACTTATGACAGAGCTTTTAGCTGCCTTATTTCCCCAAGTTTGGGGTGTATATCAGTTATGATCTGACAGAAAATAGAAATTATTGGACTTCTGGTGAAGCCATAGGTAATTGCCATTTTTTTGCTGATCAGATCAGTCCAGTATTAGTAAATGTATATGAGTCAATATAATGTTTCAAGCAGAGTAAATTTAGCTCTTTACACATAATGAAAAAGCTGAAAAGCTAAACAGAGGATGATGGGGTTACCCAAATATTAGCAACAATGAGAAACTGCTGGTTCCCCTGAGGCTGGAGGGACAAAGAGAGGAGGGCGGTCCAGGAACCAGCCTGCCTGGTGAAGGCTGCAGGTTTGAAAGGCAGGAGCTGCAATCACAGAGGAGATTCATAGAATCTCTCCAAAACAGGGAAAGAAATGCTCCAACTTATCCTCTTATCCTGTCTTCTGTCAATACCTCCCACTGGCTAAACTAAGCTGAATGCTGGAGGCCAAGGCTTCCCTGGTGGCTCAGATGGTAAAGAATCTGCCTACCATGCAGGAGACCTGGGTTCAATCCCTGGGAAGATCCCCTGGAGGAGGGCATGGCAACCCACTCCAGTATACTTGCCAGGAGAATCCCCATGGACAGAGGAGCCTGGAGGGTTACAGTCCATGGGGTCACAAAGACACAACTGAACGACTAAGCACACACACTAGAGGCCAATGGAGCCTGCGAAGTACGTGTGATGATACCAGGTGGAGTGGATAAGGGTGGGGAGTAGAAGTGAGGGCAAACAAGTGAATAAAAGGCAGAGACTAAAAGGTTCTTTTATGTTTGACTTCAATTTGTCAGTCACCTGCTGGGCCTTAGGGCTGATGCTGTTCAGTCTCTATTGTTCCACAGAAGTGATCCCTACATTGTCTCTGCTTTTTGTACACCCTGAACCTAATCCATACAGAGAAGTGTGACGATGGAAATTGCCAGAGTTCTCACATCCAGTTTCTGGATGAATCAACATCAAAGGACAAAGGAAAGGCCCCGAATAATGCAGTCATGCTGAGCCACCAGTCTACTGGCCTCAAAGTAATGCTCAGCAGACTTCTGCTTCCCAGGGAGAGAGATCAGAGGCAGGACCCGTGATTGGGCACCTGACTGTGAGCATCCGAGCAAATGTAAGTCAGCATGCAAAACAAGGACCACAGGAAATCATAGCAGGGCAATCCAGCATAGACTGGGGTGAGCAACAAAGAGCACACCCACGGAGACTCAGAGACGAGGAGGTGGGGAGAGGAGGCTGTGGCAGCTCACCTGATTTTCAGGATCTGTTACATCTCTGGTACTTGAATTTTGTGACTGAGTTTTAATTTTTAGAGATGAATGCCACTATAGAATTGAGGGTGTGTATCACTAAGTTTTCATATTCGGGATCTTAGTAAATTCAAAAATGATTCTTTAAGGACTTTCCATCTAGACATCCAAAGGGAGAGGGTTACCATACTCACACTGTGAAATGAACTATGCAAAGATCACTCAGCACTTAACCAAAGTGGAATGTTCCTACTTGCCATCCGAATTAGATGGCGCCATCTCACTTCCAGATCCTCCTTAGCTTTAGAAAGAAAGAAAGTGAAGTCACTCAGTCATGTCGGACTCTTTGCGACCCCATGGACTGTAGCCTGCCAGGCTCCTCTGTACATGGAATTTTCCAGGCAAGAGTACTGGAGTGGGTTGCCATTTCCTTTGGCCACATTAAAATGAAACATGAAAACAAATGGTAATGAAGATATTCCTTGAAGGTTTATTTAATATAGGGAGAGTGGCATGTACAGAAACTTTTTAAACTATCTAAAATATCTTGGGTATCTTTTCTTAAGTTCACACATTTTCTAAAGCTTCACTGGGCAGGTGTGCTGTTTCTCCTGCAGACTTGACTGTTGCACTGATTTGCAACCCCGTCATTTACTGCTCCAAAGAGCAAAAAACAGAATCCTTAGGACCGGTGTCTTTTAAAGCTGAGAAAGAGAAAATTCTTAACACACTTGTTATTCTCACATTTCTAGTACACCTAAAAAGAGATTAAACATAATATGAAGAATATTCTGGTATTAATTTTCAAGTTGTTCTCATCAAAGAAAAATAAACTCATTGACTAAAAGAAGCTATATAAATTATCTCTGCAAATTTCTGCCCTGACTCCTCATCTCAGTTTGGCATTGCAAGCTTTTATTTAGTCTTACAAAGCTGGGCAAGAAATGTAAGAAAACACAGCTATTCTTAGGTCTAGAGGGACCTCTCTTGGAAGACCAGAAAGATAAAGAGCAAGCAATTTATCAGATGATTCTGTCATTGGTCAAAGTTCATTCCATAGGACCTGAACTCTTGTACAGTCTCTGGTGGTTGTATTACCTGGTGCCTTCAAGCAGCCAAGAGCTTCTATAGGTCAAGCTGGTTTGGATTTGGAAGATGAAGTTTCTGTGCCACTCAGTGGCAGAAACAAAAGCCATGTTAAAGCCCAACCCTCATTACTGGAAGTCTGAGACAGACAGTGGAACTAAGAAATAAGCAGAGAGATGATGGAGGCATCTGGACAGCAATGATGGGATCCATCGAGAATCCGCCCAAAGGGTAAGCAGGGCAAACAAATGGGCTAGGAGGGCAGGTGAGGCCAAGTTTCTCTAAATGGTATGTAGACTAGGTTTTGGACAAATCATGCATAGAGTCATATATCATTTCATTGTCCCTTTTTCTCCTTTTTCTTTTTTTATACATAGAAGTATGAGTTATGTATATACAGATTTGTCAGAATAATTCTTTGTCTTGATCATTAAATTAAAAACTATAAAATTCAAAATGATGCAAATTCTATCTATAAATCTTTTGGTCAGTTTTGAGCTGATTGCACCTGCTGTCTATCACTGAGAGTTAACATATGAACATTTCTCTCAGCTGAATATTGGTATTGGCGTCTCCAAGGAAAACACAACACAGTCAAGCACTTGATAAAAATAAGGCTTTTCTCACATTGAGAAGAAATGGGACAAAGTCAGCTTCCATTTTCAGTTCCCCATGACCAGCTGGTCTCTCCTAGCAGCTGCTGCAGGGCACATGGCCTGGATGCAACCCTCTGGTGCTGTAGCAGAAGGTCCTTGGGTCCTCCCCATGGGGAGCAGATATACAGTGGGTCTGCCCCGGTGTCCTATGCACATACTCAAGTAGAAAAAAGGAACACACATATTGAGTCTGAAACAGGGAAAGATACTCCTACAGGAGTCGATAAATTCAGTATAAGCCCCTGAGAACTGATTATCGCCTGTACGTGCATGCTAAAGTCACTTCAGTCATGGTCAACTCTTTGTGACCCTAGGCTGAAACCCACAAGGCTCCTCTGTCCATGGGATTCTCCAGGCAAGAATACTGGAGTGGGTTGCCATTTCCTTCTCCAGGGAATCTTCCCAACCCAGGGATTGAATTGGTGTCTCTTTACGTCGGCCTGCATTGGCAGGCTAGTTCTTCACCACTAGTGCCACCTGGGAAGTACCCATTATCCCCTGATAAGAAAGTAACCCAAGTCCAAGACCCACTCTTAGGCTGCAGGTATGAATGGAAAGATTGCACCCAGAGACTGCCTTTCCCAATGGGCAGCATGTGAAAAAATATATATATTTATCTTGAGTTATCTAGGTAACTCATACCACATTGCATTGTTTGACATGAAATAAAGAATAAAATCTACTTCCTAACAAGCAACCCCAATGCTTATAGTACACTAGCTTGAAAAATATTAAAAATAGCATCAAGCTTTGAAAGAAGAGTATGTTTAACTAATCAAATGAAAATGTCTAGAGATTAAGAGGAACCAGTTTGCTGACGGTGATTTTGTCTCAACTGAATGGTGGGTATACCTTAATATGTATCAGTGATCCTTTTGTAAATAGTTCCTACTAATAACTGTAGATTGATCTCTGTAAGAAAACAAGAAAAGGGCTTCCTGAGACCTACTGTTGGAAAATCAAGCTGCCCAAATAGGGTTTGTAGTTGTTGTGTTGTTATCACTAATCCCCATGGGATTTCCCTGCAATAATACTGAAGTACTACCATTTTCCTTCTCCAGGGGACTTTGGCAACCCAGAGATAGAACCTGTGTCTCCTGCATTGGCGGGTGGATTCTTGACCACTGAGCCATGAGGTAATGAAATATACAGAATCTGGAGAGTTTGAATTTGGGAAGCTATACACATCTATATTTGCCTACAAATGTCCATATAGTCAAAGCTATGGTGTTCTTTACCACTGGGCCACCAGGGAAGCCCTCAATAGGGTTAAATCACAACAAAAGGGAAGTAGTATGAAGTGATTTTAAGGTTTGAGATTAATGGATATAAATGAGAGTCTGTGTTTTATTTTGTTTTTAAGTATAGTTGTCATAAGTGGAGCTGGAAAGTTTAGTGTGGGTTAAGAATGAAAAAAATTTAAAGTACTTGGAGTAAAAATTGCTAATGATGACTGCCTGAGTGAACAATAAAAAACAAGCTTTATAGTTCAGGATTAAAGTTTAGAAAGTAGAAGGTTGTCTGTATATGAGTCTTCACAGAAATATGTAAGAATACACACTGCTGCTGCTGCTGCTAAGTCACGTCACTCGTGTCCAACTCTGTGTGACCGCATAGACGGCAGCCCACCAGGCTCCCCCATCCCTGGGATTCTCCAGGCAAGAACACTGGAGTGGGTTGCCATTTCCTTCTCCAGTACATGAAAGTGAAAAGTGAAAGTGAAGTCGCTCAGTCGTATCGGACTCTTCACGACCCCATGTACTGTAGCCTACCAGGCTCCTCTGTCCATGGGATTTTCCAGGCAAGAGTACTGGAGAGGGATGCCATTGCCTTCCCCAAGAATACACACAGATCAACACAATCTGAATGAAATATATAGAGGCATTTCTTACTACACTTTACTTCTCTTTATTGTGCTTCACAGACATTGCTGTTTTTACAAATTAAAGATTTGAGGGAACCCTTCATGAGCAAGTCTATTAGCACTGTTTTTTCAACAGCATTTGCTCATTTTGTCTCTCTGTGTCACATGCTGGCAATTCTCAAAATATTTCAATTTTTTCATTATTATTATATTTGTTATGATGATCTGTGATCAGTGATCTTTGATATTACTACTGAAAAATGATTATGACTTGCTGAAGGCTCAGATGATGGCTAACATTTTTTAGCAATAAAGTGCTTTTTATTAAAGTAGGTACTGTTGATGCAAAGGACGTTCAAATGACTGGACAATTGTGCTTATTTCTCATGCTAGTAATGTTATGCTTAAAATTCTTCAAGCTAGGCTTTAGCAATATGTAAACCAAGGACTTCCAGATGTACAAGCTGGGTTTAGAAAAGGCAGAGAAACCAGAGATCAAAATGCCAACATATGATGGATTATAGAGAAAACAAGAGAATTCCAGAAAAAATATTTATTTCTGCCTCATTGACTACACAAAATTATTTGACTATGTGGATCACAATAAATTGTAGAAACTTCTTAAAGAGAAGGGAATACTAAACCACCTTAGCTGTCTCCTAAGGAACCTGTATGAGGGTCAAGAATCAACATTTATAACCTTACCTGGAAAAGATTAACTTGATCAAAATTGGGAAAAGAGTACATATATTGGCTGTATATTGTCACACTGCTTATTTAATTTCTATGCAGAGTGCATCATATGAAATGCCAGGTTGGATGAATCAAAAGCTGGAATTGAGATAGCCAGGAGAAATATCAACAGCCTGAGATATGCAGATGATACCAATCTAATGGCAGAAAGTGAAGAGGAACTAAAGAGCCTCTTGATGTGGGTGAAAGAGAAGAGTGAAAAAGATGATTTAAAGCACAACATGCAAAAAACTAAGATCATGGCATCAAATCCCATCACTTCGTGACAAATAGAAGGAGAAAAACTAGAAACAATGACAGATCTTCTTTCCTTAGCTCCAAAATCACTGTGGTTGGAGACTGCAGACATGAAATTAAAAGACAGCTGCTCCCTAGAAGAAAAGCTATGACAAGCCTACATAGCATATTAAAAAGCAAAGACATCACTTTGCCAACAGAGGTCCTTACAGTTAAAGCTATGATTTTTTCCGGTAGTCATGTATGGATGTGAGAGTTGGACCATAAAGAAGGCTGAGTGTCAAAGAATTGATGTTTTCGAACTGTGGTGCTGGATAAGACTCTTGAGAATCCCTTGGACTGCAGAGAGATAAAACCAGTCAAGCCTAAAGGAAATCAACCCTGAATAGTCATTGAAAGGACTGAAGCTGAAGCTGAAGTTTCAATACTTTCAGCACTTGATGCGAAGAGCTGACTCATCAGAAAAGACCCTGATGCTGGGAAAGATTGATGGCAAAAGGAGAAGAGGGTGGCAGAGGATGAGATGGTTAGATAGCATCACTGACTCAATTGACATGAACCTGAGCAAATTCTGGGATATGGTGATGGACAGGGAAGCCTAGAGTGCTGCAGTCCATGGGGTCACAAAAAGTTGGATAAAACTTAGTGACTGAACAACAACTGTATTGAAAACTTATCAGAAGAGAGAAAAATTCTATTTACCAAAGTCCTGAACAAGAATATGTGAATCATTTTAGCTAGTCCTTTCCTTTAAGAAAATAACATGTCCTATGTGAAACATTACTATTAAGTTGGAATGTGTTCACAAATTCATCATCGAATTCATCAAATTTATCATAGAAAGACAGGGAAGTCCATCATGCTGCAGTCCATGGGATCTCAAAGAGTCAGACACAACTGAGCAACTGAACAACAACAGCTGTTGGGTTTGAACAAACAACATGGGTTTGAACTGCATGGGTCCACTTATACATGGACATTTTCCAGAAAATAAGTACTAAAGTCCTACACAGTCCAAGGCTAGTTGAACCTGAAGATGCAGAACTGTGGATAATGAGAGCCAACTATAAAGCAATAGTCAGATTTTGACTGCATAGAAGGTTGCGTGCATGTGTGCTAAGCTGCTTCAGTCTTGTCTGACTCTTTTCCACCTGATACACTATAGCCCACCAGGCTCCTCTGTCCATGGGATTCTCCAGGCAAGAATACTTGAGTGGGTGGCCATGCCCTCTGCCAGGGGATCTTCCCCACTCAGGGATCAGATCCATGTCTCTTATGTCTCTTGAATTGGCAGCCAGGGTCTTCATCATTAGCGCCATCTGGGAAGCCTATCTATCTATCTAAAATTATATATACACAAAACCATGTGTGTGTAAACATATGCATACTTAATGTGTGTATATGTGTATAGATATACAATAAGTGAGTATAGAACGTAGGGTGAAAAGAAATTGGTTGGTCCATGGGGTTTTCCAGACAAGAATACTGGAGTGGTTTGCAATTTCCTCCTGCTGTGGACCATGTTTTGTCAGAGCTCTTCACTATAACCCATCTATCTCAGGTGGCCCTCCACAGCATGCCCATAGCTTCACTGAGTTACGCAAGCCCCTTTGATATGACAAATGCAGGGCTGTTAAAAGATTTTCCTAAGATGTTTGTAAAGATGGCCCTGAATAGCAAGATTTCTCCAAATTATGCAGCCTTATTTTGGTACTCTTCAGACACCAGTGACTACAGGTCATTCACAAGATTTGGGTATAGAAGAAGAGCAGAAGAGTAGGCCAAGTGTCACTACTTGTTGGTTTTTCTTTTTTTAGCAGATGCTCCAAAGGAATCGTTAGGATCACTATTGTGGCTCACACTTACATCTATCAATGAAAGAAATAACTTGAATTTCCAAATATTTCTTTTGCTCTGAGACTGAAAAAAATTAGGAATGTCTGTGAAATATACTTTGCTTAATACACTGGTATTAGTAAAACTACTGAATGGTGTTATGTCAGAATTTGACTAGTTTTACTGTGTTAATAACCACTTATCTGGATGTCTAAAAAGTGTCTAGTTCCCAGATGCTAACCTGGAAATATGTAGCATATATCAGAATAATGGTTCTTAACATTTTGGAAGTCTAATACCCTTTAAGAGTCTAAGGGATGTTTTAGATTCTCTCTTAAAAAATATATATGTATGTATGTATGTATGTATGTATATATACATATATATATATATATATATATATATATAAACAAATGTGCTTAAATTTTCATAAAATTTCCACAGATCTCTTCCCAGCAGGACAGTTGACCCCAAATTAAAAAATGCAATTTTAGAAGAAGTTGAATCCTTAATTGCTAGCTTTCTTCACACTTGAAATGCCACTTGAACTAGGATTCTAAATCTTGAGGAAAACGAATACCTCATGGTAACATATTTTCCATTTAGCACATGAAAGCAGTAATTAGCATGAAGTTGAATAAAACAAAGAAGAAAATAGCAAAAATGAAAACTGTGTAATTAAGTAGGTTTTATGGCCTCTTCTCTTACTGTAGAAGACTTACATCTGGATTTGATGCAAGGCCACATTCACCCTAGGACAGCTGACTGGCAGAGTAAAAATGACACCTTTTCCAAGTACATATTTAGTATAAATAGAAGGCAAAACTATATAATTATAGAATATTCTTACATTCTGCTGAAAATGGCTAGAATCTCATTTCTTCATTCTCTTAAAATGAACTTATCTAGCTCTTAACATTTATCAAGCACTTAACACTGTAGGGAGACATCAATAAAAATAATACATCCTCATTGTACTCATGAAATTTTAAATCCATTTGAGCAGCTCACAATTTTTTTGGCAATTGAAAATGGAAAGAATATCAAATTTACCTTCACCACTCTCCCCTTATCAAGGTTGTTTTTTTCTAATAGATTCATTGTATATACCACAGTAAACCTCTTGTCTATTTAATAAATCTACAAATCATGGGATGCCTATAATCTGGAGAACTGTATTAGGAATGTGGTATATTATTTTTTCTAACCTATGTTATGAAGGCAAAGAGATTGAGAATACCTTTTATAAGCAAGAAAATTTACTTTCATCTTAATATAAATTTAATGTCATTATTTGAAAAAGATTAAGTAAATTTGGATCTTCATGTCTAATGATCTGAATTTGTTTAACAAATTTGAGTTTCATTTAGGTTCTTTCTCTCTGGAAAAGGACAAAGCTGTTAAATGAGGTTAACAATTATCTGTAGAGATCTTGGGTAAACCTTTGCCCCTTGACAGGAAATTTGATGACCTCTCAACTGAAGAGGGTTGAAGAGGGAAAGATAGAGTGGGTGTTGAAAATAATTTTTCTGAGAAGAGCACCAAAGGGCACAAATATCCTTCAGCATCTTCAGTGCTTTAATCCTGGTAAACATCAGAAATCATGTGGAGGAATATAGCAAATCTGGATGACAGTGATGGCTGAACCACAGATATGTTTTCTTTATTTGACCACCCCCACAGTATGACTCAAGATTTTGAGAGTCTTTTGCAGAAAACGCCTGTCTACTTATTAGTGTCCAATTTTTTGGACAGTTTAATATATATATTTTAAATAGGTAAATTTATATAACAGCAGAGGCTAAAATCCTTTCAAATCATTGCCATATGAGTACTTTGGAAATTACTTTGAGTGAATATATGTATTCTAAACGGTCAATCTGGTTTATATCTTAGAGCAGAGAAAGTACACTAAAGCAAAGCTGTAGTCAAATGACATCATTCCTTCCAGAACTAAGAATATATTTGTATAATACATTGAAAGAGGTCAGCTATATAATGACTACAGAAACAGGAAGCTATGTAGTGTACTTCAGTTTTCTTAAATATGAACCTAGGTAGATTTTCTTTCCAATCAGATACAGTTGTTTACTATTGTCCTCTCCAGGATGTTGCCCAAGAAGACTGCCTACTTTAGCAGGCCTCTTTATAAGCTGCAGAGGCTACAGTGTCCTTGTAGTGTGGGGGGCGGGGAAGGAAGTATTTTCGATGCTAAACCTCTACTCAGATGAAATTTTGGAAATGCTTTATACAGATGAAGTACGTCTAGTGCTTGGCAACACATCTAGTTTTTCCTGTGTTCTGCGTTGATATCCATTTGCATTAAAAACACAGCCAAAATATCTGAAACAAATGTCATCAACTGTTATGAAATTTATTAAATTCATCCGCACACAGGAGGCTTAAAACACTCTTTTTAAATGGTGTTGTCAAAAATTGATACAGCCTATGAAGCTCTTACCTGCTACCAAGAAGTTCACTTTCATTCTCAAGGACAAGTCTTAAAGGACAATATTGCACTTAGAACAGAAATTTGTTTTGAAGGTCTCTATGAAGACAATTTCAAATACAGAATTTGGCAAATGTTTTTATCTATTTGAATAAGATGCATCTTTTGATCAACACATGTCAATCACCATAATGGGTACTACTGAAAAACTTAAAAATGTCTTTGACCAAGCTGCAAGGATAAAAGGATTGGAGGCACATTCTTGAGAGGTTCTCATGCTGGAGCAGTGTCTGCTTGGGTGAGAATCCACAATTATAAAGCCCTCAATTTTCCAACAGATAAGAATCTTCAGTCACCAAGAAAAACAAACCACTTTAATTTTCCTTTAAGAAAATAAAATATACATTTTAATTCAAATCTCTGTTAGTTTGTTCAGGCCGCCATAGCAGAACACCACAAACCAGGTAGCCTAGACAACAGAAATTGCTTTCTCACCATTCTTGAGGCCGGAATTCCAGGATCAAGGTGCTGCAGGCTTGATTTCTGGTGAGAACTCTCTTCCTGGTTTGTAGACGACCTCCTTCTCACTGTGTCCTCAAAAGAACTTTCCTCTGTGCATGCACACTACTGACATCTTTTCCTCTTCTTAAAGTACACCAGTCCTATTGGATTAGGATCTCACACTTTGCTTGAGTCAACCTCCCTAAAGACTTTTTCCAAATACAGTTATCTTCATTAGCATCATTTTTTTTTTTTTTTAGATTCCACATATAGGCAATATCATGGAGTCTTTCTCTGTCTGACTTACTACACTTAGGATAAAAATCTCCAGGTCCATCCGTGTTGCTGCAAGTGGCATTGTTTCATTCTTTTTTTTTTTTTTTTTAATTGAGGTATAGTTGCTTTACAATGTTGTGTCCATTTCTGCTATACAACAAAGTGAATCGGCTATAAAAGTGAAAGTGTTAGTCACTCCATTGTGCCGACTCTTGTAACCCCATGGCTCCTCTGTCGTTGGAGTTCTCCAGGCAAAAATACTAGAGTGGATTGCCATTCCCTTCTTCAGGCGATCTCCCTGACCCAGGGATCGAACTCAGGTCTCCTGCATTACAGAAAGACTCTTTACTCTCTGAGCCATCACTTACATCTTCTTCTTCTTGGACCTCCTCCCCCCCCCCCCCGCCCCCTGTTCTCCATGGGGGACCCTCTAGGTCCCTGAACTATACTGTAGCTTCCCACGAGCTATCTATTTTACACATGGTAGTGTATATATGTCCATGCTTATCTCAGAATTCATCCCACCTCCCCTCGCTCAGCCCCCATCTGTACCATTTTTCTAGATTCCACTAATATGTGTTAATATATGATTTTGTTTTTCTTTTTCTGACTTAGCTTCACTTGTTGACTGACTAATATTCCACTGTATATATGTAATGCATTTTATTTATCCATTCATCTGTAGATGGATATTTAAGTTGCTTCCATATCTTGGTTATTGTAAATAGTGCTGCAATGAACACTAGGATACATGTATCCTTTTGAACCACATTTTTCTCTGGATATATGCCCAGAAATGGGATTGCTGGATCATATGGCTGCTCTATTTTTAGTTTTGCAAGAAACCTCCATACTGTTCTCCATAGTGGCTGTTAACCGATTTATGTTCCCACCAACATTGTAGGAGGGTTCCCTTTTCTCCACACCCTCTCCAGCATTTACTGTTTGCAGACTATTTGATGATGGCTGTTCTGACCGACATAAGGTGATCTCATTGCAGTTCTGATTTGAATAATTATGGATGCTGAACATATTTTCATGTGCTTCTTGGTCATGTGTATGTCTTCTTTGGAGAAATGTCTATTTAAGTCTTCTGCCCAGTTTTTGATTGGGTTGTTTCTTTTGATGATATTGAGCTGCAAGAGCTATTTGTAAATTTTGGAGACTAATCCACTGTCGGTGGTATTGTTTGCAAATATATTCTTCCATTCTGTGGGTTGTCTTTTTGTTTTATTATTTCCTTTGCTGTGCCAAAGATTTTGAGCTTAACTATGCCCTATTTGTTTATTATTTTTATTTCCATTACTCTGGGAGACAAGACAGATCAAAAAGGATATTGTTGTGATTTATGTCAGAGAGCATTCTGCCTATGTTTCCCTCTAAAAGTTTTATGTTTATAGTATCATCCTGCATCTAGGTCTCACAGACTCAGAGAAGGAACTTATGATTACCAGGGGAAGAAAATTGGGGGGAAGGATATGCTGGGAGTTTGGGATTGACATGTACACACTGTTATATTTAAAATATTAATAGATAACCAATGAGGACCTACTGTATAGCACAAGGAACTCTGTTCAATATTCTCTAATAATCTAAATGGGGAAAGAATTTGAACAAGAACAGATATATATATATACACACACACACACACATATACATATACATACATATAAACATACATATGTGGTGGTGATGCAGTCATTAAGTCGTGTCCATCCCTTGTGACCCCATGGACTGTAGCCCATCAGGCTCCTCTATCCATGGGATTCTCCAGGCAAAAATACTGGAGTGGGTTGCCATTTCCTTCTCCAGGGGATCTTCCCAACCCAGGGATCAAACCCTGGTCTCCTGCATTGAAGGCAAATTCTTTACTGACTGAGCTATGAGGGAAGCCCCCATATATATATACTATCTATTCATAAAACTGAAATGATTTGGTTATATATATCACTTTGCTATATACCTGAAACTAACACATTATTAATCAACTATACTCCAATATAAAATAAAAATTTTAAAGAAAAAATTATAAAAAAAAAACAACCAAAAACATAGTCATTTTGGGGGCTAGGCTTCTGCCCATGAAATTTTCAGGGGACACAATTCAGCTCATAACATGTCCTACTTGTAAAACTTGCTCATTGATAGACACCTACATGTAGATGTCTCACTGTTGTAATAAAAAAGCAAATCATGCGACTTGAATTCACTTTAAAGAGTCTTCAAGGATTATAGTATTCTTTGAAACAACCTGTACTGTGTGTTAATGGTAACTTTGGTCCTTTCTGTGACTATGTATCTGTGTGTGTCAGGGTTTTTAGCATATGTTGCAAAAAAGTGAAAATTTATTAGATATCAAAATAAGCGGACACTGCCAAGACATAGACTATTATACAATTGCAATTTTTATTATAGATAAATAAAAATATAAAACAAAATTAAGAGATTTGGCAAGTGACCATTATATTTACATTAAAACAGAAGAAAAGAGAAAAAAATCAAACTCATAGAAACAGAGGAGAGTAGTGGTTGTCAGTGGCTGAGTGATGGAGGAAATTGGGAAATATTGTTCCAAGGGTACAAACTTTTATTTATAAGTTGAATAAATTCCAGGGTCTAATGTACAGCACAGTGACTACAGTCAACAATATGGTATTGTATACTTGAAAGTTGCTTAGAGAATAGATCTTAAATGTTCTCACTTAACACATACACAAAGGTAACTGTATGAAGTGATGAACGCATAACTAACTTTTATTGTGGTAATCATTTCACAATATACACATAAATCAAATGATCTAGTACACCTCAAATTTACTTATCAATTAGACCTCAATAAAGCTAGGAAAACAGATATTACTTTGGAAAGATTATTTTTACATTCAATCTTATGAAAGGGATACACTTCTACTACGATGAAATCAATTGTGTATAAAATTTTATGTATCTACAGCCGTCACTGCTGCTTGTCATTTCCTGTAATTGCTGTTCTTGAATGCATTCTAATGTAACAGCAGCTCACTTCGTTTCTGTATCACATAGACATAATTCCACTTGGTTCCAATTAGCAAACAATCACTCCAAAGGTTTCTCATTAGTAATCAGAGAAAAATCTTCAATTTTATTCAGAGCTGTGTTTGAGATTTTAGAAGTGTAATTGGATTCCTCTGGATAATTGGTTTATCTTACATGAATTAGGCTTTTCTCTAGCAGACACTCATACATCTCTAGCATGCTTACAATCACATCTTAGCCTCCTTAATTATTTAATTTTGCATGGATGTAGATTCATAGTAATTACAACAGATCAGATATACATGTTCGGTCATTTTTCACATGATTTAATAGTCATTGAACTGTCTAATCTTTGTGTTTCTACAGTTTTCAGAGTTGAAAAGCCAATTTAATTGGATAACATAGTCACTGTTTTTATACTTATGAAATAGTTCAGACATATAAAGAGGCGGAGAGCACATAAATTTAGCAAAACATGTCATATGTGAGTGGTGTGAGGGTTCTGTGATCTCGGCACAGTAAGGTTGAAAACTAAACACTCTCCGACATAAATCACAGCAAGATCCTCTATGACCCACCTCCCAGAATATTGGAAATAAAAGCAAAACTAAACAAATGGGATCTAATGAAACTTAAAAGCTTTTGCACTACAAAAGAAACTATAAGTAAGGTGAAAAGACAGCTGTCAGATTGGGAGAAAATAATAGCAAATGAAGAAACAGACAAAGGATTAATCTCAAAAATATACAAGCAACTCCTGCAGCTCAATTCCAGAAAAATAAATGACCCAATCAAAAAATGGGCCAAAGAACTAAACAGACATTTCTCCAAAGAAGACATACAGATGGCTAACAAACACATGAAAAGATGCTCAACATCACTCAGTATCAGAGAAATGCAAATCAAAACCACAATGAGGTACCATTACACGCCAGTCAGGATGGCTGCTATCCAAAAGTCTACAAGCAATAAATGCTGGAGAGGCTGTGGAGAAAAGGGAACCCTCTTACACTGTTGGTGGGAATGCAAACTAGTACAGCCACTATGGAAAACAGTGTGGAGATTCCTTAAAAAACTGGAAATAGAACTGCCATATGACCCAGCAATCCCACTGCTGGGCATACACACTGAGGAAACCAGATCTGAAAGAGACACGTGCACCCCAATGTTCATCGCAGCACTGTTTATAATAGCCAGGACATGGAAGCAACCTAGATGCCCATCAGCAGATGAATGGATAAGGAAGCTGTGGTACATATACACCATGGAATTTTACTCAGCCGTCAAAAAGAATTCACTTGAACCAGTCCTAATGAGATGGATGAAACTGGAGCCCCTTATACAGAGTGAAGTAAGCCAGAAAGATAAAGAACATTACAGCATACTAACACATATATATGGAATTTAGAAAGATGGTAACGATAACCCTATATGCAAAACAGAAAAAGAGACACAGAAATACAGAACAGACTTTTGAACTCTGTGGGAGAAGGCGAGGGTGGGATATTTCAAAAGAACAGCATGTATACTATCTATGGTGAAACAGATCACCAGCCCAGGTGGGATGCATGAGACAAGTGCTCGGGCCTGGTGCACTGGGAAGACCCAGAGGGATTGGGTAGAGAGGGAGGTGGGAGGGGGGATCGGGATGGGGAATACGTGTAAATCTATGGCTGATTCATATCAATGTATGACAAAACCCACTGAAATGTTGTGAAGTAATTAGCCTCCAAGTAATAAAAAAAAAAAAAAAAGAAAGAAAACTAATCCTTCAATTGTAGTAGCTTGAGCCTCATTTTTTTCTGTCTTTCTGCTGCAAAAGATGAGTCTTTTTCTATATTTCCAAAGAGGTCCCCTGGCTTTCATCATTCATCTTAAATTGATCACCCTCAGCCTAAACTTGCTTTTCTCCTATGACTTAATCATCTACATAGCCATCTAACTCCCTAGTATTTAAAGTGAATACTTTCACCAATCTCCTCAGTTGTCTGGTATTTCTCAAATTATTCAATTATATCTTATTTTAATACCAATGAAAGTTTTAATAATTGCACTATTACAGTATTTCACATAGTATCTGTATTCTAAGTCAAATCACGGGCTAGAGGGTGATCTGATTCCAAAATCTGATTTTATAGTTTGCTTCTTAGAATCACTTCCGTTGCCAACTTTCTTTCTAGCTTTGGGGGTTTTAAAACAGTTGTTTCTGTTTTTGTTTTTCCCCAGTCAAGTGATTGTATAAAGGAGATATGTATGTAGGAGATTTATTAGTATATATTTTTGGAAGTAAAACCTTTGAGGAAATGAGGGACTTGGGCTTGAAAGATAAGGTGAACTTTTGTAAAATTAAATAGAAGCAACCAATCCCTCAGGAAACTCTAGGACTGGAATGTCTCTTCATAGTGGTTCTAACTTGAGGGAAAGTGGATAGACCTTTTAACCAAACATCTCTCAGTTGTTGGATGTTGCCTTCACCAGAAAGGAAACATAATTTGTGGCAAGATGTCTCTCTAGCTGACAGAAATTCCTAGAGATAGACTGGATCTTGAACTATTACAAAGTATCATTCCTAGAAGTTGTGGAGACGAGTGACTTGACCTATAAGAAGTAATCTAAGTAGTGGATCACATTATCCACTATATATGGCTGCAGGGTAAAATATATATATATATATATATTATATAAAAGGTTATATTTTTAACAAAGAATAAAATTACCTTGTTTGGGAAACAAAATATCTTGAGAACTGAAACCCTAAGACAGCTAGCTTTTATAGCTATGTGTAATTGTTGTTGTGTATAATTACAAACTAGTAATTTTTTATTATAATGGAGTCTGCTTCAGCAATTGGAGAAAGCTGTATGTGAATGAAACTAATTTAGCATACATAATGCAACCACTAAAGTCATACTTTCGTGGCAATTTATTTGGCTTATCACGTCACATATACTGTAAAGTAATATGCATATTAAAAGTCAGGCCAAATATCAAACATTCATGTAAGACATGCTTTTAAAAATTCAAGATAAATTGGCTCTAATAAAAAAATAACTGTGTGTGTACAAGTTTGCTAGAACTTCCACAACGAAATACCTCAGAGTGGGTGGCTAAACAACAGTAAATTATTTTCTCATAATTCTAGAGGCTGAAAATCCAAGATCAAAGTGTTGGCATATTTGATTTCTCCTGAGGCCTCTCTCCTTGGTTCACAGATGGCTTCTGTCTTGCTGTATCCTCACACCGAGTCTTCTCTGTGCATGTATACTCCTGGTGTCTATTCCTTCTCTTATAGAGGCAACAGTCTTCATTTATCCTTTAAAGTCTTAATCTACAAATATAGTCTTTATCTCCAAACTGGTTTTAGGCCTTTAAGATATGAACTTTGGGAAGACCTAATTCAGTCTATAGCATTGTAAGGTTATACTAATGCATTCATTTTCCCCAGAGAGGCTTCTATACATGTTGGTAATCCTCTCACCCACAGAGATAAATTCTGGGTCCTTCTGGTAATATAATAAGAATGAAGAATTCCATTTCTCTTTGCTTTCCTATTCCACCACTGTTCTTTCTTGATATATTAACACATATTTTTTTAGGTCAAAAGCAGATTGAGAAGTGACAGTACAAAGTCATCAAAACTGGAAAAGAAAAGGGCAAAGAAAGAAATCAGGAACTGACTGGTCTCATTATACTACCAAACTAAGGCAATATAAGGAATTTATCTATCAGTCAGTCGGTCAGTTCAGTCGCTCAGTCATGTCTGCCTCTTTGCAACCCCATGTATCGCAGCACGCCAGGCCTCCCTGTCCATCAACAACTCCCGGAGTTTACTCAAACTCATGTCCATCAAGTCGGTGATGCCATCCAGCCATCTCATCCTCTGTCATCCCCTTCTCCTCCTGCCCCCAATCCCTCCCAGCATCAGGGTCTTTTCCAATGAGTCAACTCTTCCCATGAGGTGGCCAAAGTATTGGAGTTTCAGCTTCAACATCAGTCCTTCCAGTGAACACCCAGGACTGATCTCCTTTAGGATGGACTGGTTGGATCTCCTTGCAGTCCAAGGGACTCTCAAGAGTCTTCTCTAACACCACAGTTCAAAAGCATCAATTTTTCGGCGCTCAGCTTTCTTCACAGTCCAACTCTCACATCCATACATGACCACTGGAAAAACCATAGCCTTGACCAGACAGACCTTTGTTAGCAAAGTAATGTCTCTGCTTTTTAATATGCTATCTAGGTTGGTCATAACTTTCCTTCTAAGGAGTAAGCATCTTTTAATTTCATGGCTTCAATCACCATCTGCAGCGATTTTGGAGCCACTGTTTCCCCACCTATTTCCCATGAAGTGATGGGACCAGATGCCATAATCTTAGTTTTCGGAATGTTGAGCTTTAAGCCAACTTTTTCACTCTCCTCTTTCACTTTCATCAAAAGGCTTTTTAGCTCCTCTTCACTTTCTGCCATAAAGGTGGTGTCATCTGCAATTTATCTATAGCCCCTTGTCAATTATATAATTCTCAGAATTAAAGAAACAGTTTTCACACACTTAAATAGTAAGTCCCTGCCATGACTTAGGGATCTGAAAGGATGACACAGCTAGTTCCAAAGACATTTTGAAAAAAATCTCATTATAATTTATATTTTTTAAAAAATGGTGCTTCCAGTTCAAGATGGCAGAGTAGAAGGACATGTACTCATCGCCTCCTGAGAAAGCACCAAAATCACATCTAGCTATTGAACAACCATCAACAGGAGGACACTGGAACCTACCAAACAAAGATACACCAATTCCAAAAACAAGAAGTCACAGTGAGATGGTAAGAAGGGCATAATCATGATAAAATCAAATTGCATACCCACTGAGTCATGACCCATGAACTGGAAAACAATAATACCAAAGAACTCCTCCCACTGTTGTGAAGGTTTGGAACCCCACGTCAGGGTTCCCAGCCTGGGGACCTGACAAAGGGACTGGGAATCCTCAAGGAATCTGACCTTAAAGGCCAGTGGGATTTGATTACAAGACTTCCACAGGACCAGGGAAAACAGAGACTCCAGTCTTGGAGGGCACAAACCCAACCTTGAGTGCACCAAGTCTCAGAGAAATAGAACAGTGAATCAAAGCTACCTGCTAGTGTTGGAGGATCTCTTGTGGAGGCGTGGGTCAGCAGGGTCTCACTACAGGGACCTGGGAACTGGCAGCAGTTGTCTGGGAAGGTCCCCTTTGGTATAAACCCTTTTGGAGGTGCCATTAACCCAGTCATAGAACCCATAGACTCTTGAGGGCCAAAAAACTGAGTCACCTCAGGCCAAAAAACTACCAGGAAGGAAGTGCAACTCCACCCATCAGCTGATAATTGGATTAAAGCTTTCCTGAGCAAGGCCCACCAAAGCAAGATCCAGTGTCTCCCACCACCAGTCCCTCACACCAGGAAACTTACACAAGCCTCTTAGTCTCCTCCATCAGAGGGCAGACAGAAAAAACAAGAACCACAATCCCACAGGGACTAAAACAAAACCTCATTACAGAAAGTTAATCAGCATGAAAAAGCAGAAAGTTACATCTCAGATGAAGGGACAAGATAAAAACCCCAGAAAAACAACTTAATGAAGTAAAGATAGGCAACCTTCCAGAAAAAGAATTCAGAATAATGATAGTGAATATGATTCAGGATCTTGGAAAAATAATGGATGGAAAGATTGAGAAAATGCAAGAAATGTTTACTAAAGACCTATAAGAACTAAAGAACAAATGAACAGAAATGAATAATACACTAGAAGGAATCCATAGCAGAATAACTGAGGCAGAAGCATGGATAAATGACCTGGAGGACAGAATTGTTGAAATCACTGCCACAAAACAGAATATAGAAAAAAAGATGAAAAGAAACGAAGAGACATTAAGACACCCCTGGGACAACAGAAATGCAGGAATATTCACATTATAAGGGTCCCAGAAGTAGAAGAGAGAGAGAGAAAGGACCTGAGAAAATATTTGAAGATACAATAGCTGAAAACTTCCCCAACATGGGAAAGGAAATAATCAACCAAATCCAGGAAGCACAGAGAGTCCCAGGCAGGATAACCCCAAGGAAGAACACACCAAGACACATAATAATCAAACTGACAAAAATTAAAGACAGAGACAAAATATTAAAAGCAACAAGGGAGAAATGACAAATAATATATAAGGGAACTCCCATCAGGCCATCAGCTGATTTCTCAACAGAAACTCTACAAGCCAGTGGGAAAAAAATGACATATTTAAAGTGATAAAAGGGAAGCGCCTATAACCAAGAATACTCTACCTATCAGAATTCTCCTTCAGATTTTATGGAGAAATCAAAAGCTTTCCAGATAAGCCAAAGTTTAGAGAATTCAGCACCACCAAACCAACTTTACAACAAATGCTAAAGTAACTTCTCTAGGAAGAAAACAAGGGAAAATACGAAAGCAAAAGAAAGAAAGAAAAAATAAGAAAGGAAGATAGTTGGAGAGCAAAAGTAAGCAAGCAAGCAAGAAAGTTGCTCAGTCATGTCTGACATTTTGTGACCCTATGGACTGTAGCCCACCAGGCTCCTCTGTCCATGGGATTTTCCAGGCAAGAATACTGGAGTGGGTTGCCATTTCCCTCTCCACAGGATCTTCCAGACCCAGGGATCTAACCTAGGTCTTCTGCACTGTAGGCAGACTCTTTACCATCTGAACCACCAGGGAAGCTCACCTACAGAAAATAAACCCATAACACTTAAGAAAGTGGTAATAGGATCATACTTATCGATAATTACCTTAAATGTAAATGAATTAAATGCACCAACCAAAAGACAATGACTGGCTGAGCAGATGAAAATGTGCAGGTATGCACTTCCACTTACCACATCACCCTGCTTGACCCCCCAACAATATAAAAAAATGTAATAATTTTATATTGTTATATTAATCATGTTCCCATTATGGCTTGCAATTGTAACTATCTTTTATTTATTTTTTGTCTGGCTATTGATTGTGAAAACTGATAAATATCTTTTACTATTGTGATTATGTAACTATTACTCAATACCATTGTATCATGACTGGTCAACAAAAAATTATAGAATTCTATATTACCAAAACTACCACTTAATAGAAAAACCATAATCACTTTTTAAAATCCAGATGCATATCAGAATTATCATGGAATTTTTTGAAAAATACAAATGCCCAGGTATTTTGTTTGTTTGTTTGTTTTGGCCAGAGCTCCAGATATTTTTCTAATGAACAGCCATGTTTAAAAACAACTGGACTATATGAGGATCTTTTAATTTTATCTAGTTTCACTTTTTCTATTTCATATTCAGTGTTTCTGTTGCATTTAGCTTATGTTTTCCAACTTCTCCATCTCTTCTTTTTTTCTGATATTCTCTCTTAAGCCTTTATCAAGAGTAGTAGAAAAAGCTTATATATACATATATATAAATAGTATGTATAATATACATATTTAGAAAACTTATGAATTTTGACCTAACTAAAAATTTATATTTTGATTCTACTTGTTTGACTTAGTATGAATAGAATGCTAGATTTCTAATTTAAAAAAAATAGATATTCCCCAAGCAACAGGCAACAAAGGTTTACTGTATAGTTTAATATACATAAAGTGAGAGTTGCTCAGTCATGTCCAACTCTTTGAAACCCCATGGTCTATATAGCTCATGGAATTCTCTAGGCCAGAATACTGGAGTGGGTAGTTGTTGCCTTCTCCAGGGGATCTTTCCAACCCAGGAGTCAAACCCAGGGATCAAATCTCCCGCATTGCAGGTGGATTCTTTACCAGCTGAGCCACAAGGGAAGCCCTACTGTATGGCACAGGAAACTATAGTCAATACCTTGCAATAACCTATAGTGGAAGATAATTTCAAAAATAACACATGTATACATATAACTGAATCACACACAAAAAAGAATTCTACTTTTTGAAATTTAGTAATATTTATCCTTTTGCCAGCTTTTCTAAATGTCTTATGGATATCTAATAACAAAATTTTAAATATACTCATGTAGGATATGATTAATATAAATTAATAAACATAAATCTCTCATATTTAAATTATTAATGACATCATCCAAGATGCTCTTTTTCTTTTTTTTTTCTGCACTTGATAAAATATTCTCAAATAAATATTTATGTCTCATTATGATTATATATTGTTTCTTTTCCCTTTTATTTCTTCTGATTTTTGCTTTATGTATTTTTGTTTCTTTGTTGTTAAGGTGCCTAATGGTTTATGATGCCTATCTTCTTTGTGAATTGTACCTCTTATCATTAAAAATATTTATCTTTGTTTCATTTAAAATAAATAAATTTTAAAACTGAATTTTGAAATACAATGTTAAAGTACTACAAAATCGATTAATTACCTACAAGAGCAATAAGTATAACTTTTAATGCAATCTTCTTTAATAGAAAGAAAAAGAAAATCACTGCATTTTACCACTTTTTTAATCCATTCTAGAGTTTAGAAATGTCTAGACAGTCAATAGTAAGTATATTATACAAAGTTACAATTCCCTGAAGAGTAAGATGAACTGAGGTAGGTCAGTTACACAATACTATAGGATGACATTAAACATTTAAACAATTATTTTTTTCCTCATTTCCTATACTGGAATATTTGTTTATTTAATACTGTGACATCATCTCTATGTAATCCAACCAAAATGTGGCCAAAATTACAGGAGCAAGAAAACATCAAAATGTTCTCGTTTAATCTATTGTGATAGGCCTAGATTCTTATCTGGAGAAGGAAATGACAACCCACCCCATTATTCTTGCCTGGAGAATTCCATGGACAGGGGAGCCTGGTGGCTAGAGTCCATGGGGTCACAAGGAGTCAGACACAACTGAGTGACTAGCACTTAGATTCATAGCATTGCCACCAAAGAGACTGTCATTACCTTGTAATTATAGCTGATTAATTTTGAAATAAATAGTTCAGCCATGTTTACATTGGTAGAACTGTATAATCTAAATATTCTTCCTCCACATTATACATACTGTTCCTACTGACAACAATATTGAATATATTATAATAACCATTAAGAATTAAGGGCATATGCACATCTATTTTACTGCTTTATAATGATTGAATTCAGCCCTGTAAAATATTGAAAGTAGATCATTGGAAAAAATCCCCACAACCAATTGAGTGCAGTATATTTTAAAAATTTAAGAAGTCATTGACCAGATGGCCTTCACATTTCCCTCAGCTTGACTAAACTTCAGATGGATTCCTTTCTGTCTCTAAGTAACTGATATCCCTCTCATCCTGGTTTTATAAGAATTCTGTAAGAATTCAGATGACTTACACACTGAGGCCCTTCTCCTTCCTTCACCTAGAAAATTGTTTTAGAAAGCTTATAATTTTGTTATTTCTCTGCCCCAACGAAAACTAAATATTTTTAAAAGCCTCTTACCAGTTTTCAACTAAAGGAATGTCTCTCCATGGCCAGGGAGCCATCACATTAAAATGTTATCAGCAAGGAAGAGAGCATCTATATCTCTCAGTCTTTGTGTAATACTAGGAGCCTATATGGGCTTCCCTGGGGGCTCAATGGTAAAGAATCTAATGCAATACAGAAGACATGGGTTTGATCCCTGGGTCAGAAAGATCCCTTGGAGGAGGGAGTGGCAACCCACCCTGGTGCTCTTGCCTAGAGAATTCCATGGACAGAAGAGCCTGATAAGCTGCAGTCCACAGGGGAAGTACAGAAAGCTGGACATGAGTGAAGCGAATAAAACAGCAGCAGCAGCAGCAAGAACCATTTTTTTTTTTTATTTAGCTCCATAAACTGGGGCCCACCAGGCTCCTCTGTCCATGGGATTTCCAGGCAAGAATATTGGAGTGGGTTACCATTTTTCTTCTCCAGGAGATCTTCCTGATCCAGGAATTGAACCCAGGTCTCCTGCATTGCAGGCAGAGTCTTTACCAACTGAGCTACAAGGGAATCCCATATTTCATAGACCCTGACTAACAAACACAGATGGTATAATCACAGAGAAAAATGTTTGCAAATTCAGGAAATAACTCAATATACTCAACACATGCCTTTGATCAACTTCCTTTCTGACAACTTCCAATACTTTTCCATTAGCTCATCCCTGCCTGTGGAATCTCTCCCGTGTTTTTTTTTTTTTTTTCAATGAATTCAGATTGAGTTCTTTCCTCTCTACCTATGACAATAGCTTTGCATAAAATTTTCCTTGCATATTTAATTTGGATGAAATTTTTGTTTTGACACTATTTTCTATGATGGCCTCCTCATTCCCCAAGTAACACATTTCTAATATTGCTCTGTAAGTTTTCTATCTCCCTTTCTGTAGACTAAATCAGAGTAAAATATTAAATCAACGTTTTCCCTTACCTTTTATTCATAGGAAAGAAAATCCTCTCGATGGGCTGGGTCAATGTTGTGATGCTTATTACTTGAGAAAAGTAGCTTCTGAAGATGCATCTTTGATATTCTAACTCTAAAATGACAGGGGAAGGAAATTTTAAAGCTTATTTGAATCAGTTGATTCTTTAAGTTAAACTCACAAAGACAAAAATATATAGTATGGCAAAAAATTATTTTTCCATAATTTAACTCAAAAATAAAGTAAATTTTTCACTTGATCTTTTTTATTCCCCAGAGATTTTTGAAAGTAGCATGTTCCATTTAAAGATATACCAGATAATTGCAAGGTTATTAAATTTACAGTTGGTTGAATATTATAA
Organism: Cervus canadensis; assembly: GCF_019320065.1. Classification (NCBI taxonomy): domain Eukaryota; kingdom Metazoa; phylum Chordata; class Mammalia; order Artiodactyla; family Cervidae; genus Cervus; species Cervus canadensis. Next base: position 28,286,472 of record NC_057401.1, on the reverse strand, counting down.
AATAATAAATTTTCACCCTTGAAAATTAAGAGAATATATGTGATTTTAATGATTTTGCAAATTTTTGAAAGAAAGAGTAATGTCTAAAGAAAGAAATGCTGATGGTTCAGTTATTCATTCTTATGAAAAGTTAATAGACTTTACAGAAATTGCAATAAAAATGTTCAACATCACTAATCACCAGGGAAATGCAAATCAAGACCACAAAGAGATATGACTTCACACCTGTCAGAATTGCTATTATGAAAAAGAACATAAATAAGAAATGTTGGTGAGCATGTGGAACAAAAGGTATCCTCATACACTGATAGTGGGAATGCAAATTGGTGTAGCCAATGTGGAAAATAGTATGGAGTTTTCTTTTAAAACAAAAAATAGAACTATCTTATGACCCAGCAATTCCACTCCTGGGTACATATCTCAAAGAAAGAAAAATATTAATAAAAAAGATATATGAACCCCAAAGTTTGTAGCAATATTATCTGTAATTGCCAAGATATGAAAGCAACCTAAGTGCCCATAACAGATGAATGGAAAAATAAGATGTGGTATATATGTAAAATGATAAAATACTCAGCCATAACAAAGAATGAAATTTTGCCATTTGCAGAAATATGGCTGGACTTAGAGGATATTATGCTAAGTAAAATCAATCAGAGAAAGACAAATACTGTATAATATCATTTATATGTGAAATCTAAGTAATACAATAAACCCAGTGAGTAAGCAAAAAAGCTGACTCACAGATATGGAGAACAAACTTGTGGTTACCAGTGGGTAAGAGAGAAGGAGAGAGGGGAAATATAAGGCTTGGGAATGAAGAATTACAAACAGTTAAGTTTAAAATAAGCTACTAGGATATATTGTACAACACAGGGAATAAAGCCAACATTTTATAATATCTATAAATGAAGTATAATCCTTAAAATTGTTAAACTCTATATTGTACTCTTGCAACATATAATATTGTACATCAATTCACTTAAATTAAAAAAGGTATTACCCGTTTCATATCTTCTCCAATTCATGGCAAAAAGAAAAAAAGCTCAATGAATAGAATCAAGCTTATCTATCATTAAAGTGGCAGATATGCTATTAAAACAACTGATTTGGAAAAATTGAACACTGACCATTTCATTACATTAAAAAGAACTCAAACCAGCAGGGATTCTTTAAATAGCATGTTCTTCTATTGTATTAAAAATGTTTACACATCATTAACTTCTTGAAAGAGAATAAGGCCTAGGGAAACTTAACATTTAAAAATTAAGAACCACTGCTATGTAGAAATAAAAGCGAGCAATTGGTCATATAATGCTTCTTAGTGTTAAAAAGAGTAAATTCACAGATAGTCCATTTATACCCAACTTTACAGACAGTAAAGTTGGTACAGTTTCTAATATTTTGGCATTAGCATTGATTTTGTGTCTCTCTGCTTTATAGTTAGTAAGTTTGTAGCAGGTAACCAGAGGCCATCACTTACATAATCTTTATAAAGTATTTCACTAGAATACTGGAAATTAGTTTTCTTTCATGTTCACCATGCTTCCCCATGAAAACAGACAAAGACTTGATCTCTATTTCTTTCAACCATTTAATATATATTTATTGAATATCTCTTATGTGCGAAGAATGTTCTGGAGAATCTATAGCAGTAAAAAAAAGAGAAAGCAACATCCGTGTTATGCTTATATTCTATAGGTGATATCTATCACCTCTATATAGTGAAAATGAAGTCTCTCAATTATGTCTTTGGGACCCCATGGACTATAGCCTACCAGGCTCCTCCATCCATCCATGGGATTTTCCAGGCAAGAGTACTGGAGTGGGTTGCCATTTCCTTCTCCAGGGGGATCTTCCCAACCCGGGGATCGAACCCAGGTCTCCCACATTGTAGGCAGATGCTTTTACCGTCTGAACCACCAGGGAAGTCAGTCAAAGTTAAGAAGAGAAATAGAGCAAGGAAGTGTGGGATGGAGCTGCTATTTTAGGTCAGGTGATCAGAGGAAGCTTCTCTTACCAAGTGGTATTTGAGCAGAACTTTGAATGGAAATGAGTGAGGAAGACCCCAGATAACTGGGGAAGAGTGTTCAGACAGAGGGAAGAAGTCCTAAAGAGGAGCCTAACATATTTGAGAAACAGCAAAGGGGTCAAGTCTTCCTAGAAGCTCATTGTATTAGCTTCCTGTGGCTACTAAAATAAATTAACATCCATCTAAATATTATGTATTATTTGGGCAGTGTTGTATTGCTTCCCTTGTGGCTCAGCTGGTAAAGAATCTGCCTGCAATGCGGGAGACCTGAGTTTGATCCCTGGGTTGGCAAGATCCCCTGGGAAAGGGAAAGGCCACCCACTCCAGTATTCTGGCCTGGAGAATTCCATGGACTGTATAGTCCATGAGGTCACAAAGAGTTGGACACGACTGAGTGACTTTCACTTGGGCGGTAAAAAATGGTATCTCTTCTCCAAAGTTGACATACACACTCATGCCCCAGACACACATCATATATGATGTGTGTGTTCTTCACATAGTTAAAACTATGAAAGTTTGGATTTTCTTACTTGTGTATATTTGAGTTGAGCAAGTCAACACAGAGTAATATTATTTTCTCTTAGTTCATATCATGTCAAAAGTTGATAGAACCATTTTTTTTTCCAGAGGGGCAGCATAAACAATGCTATGAGAGATTATTTATTACTCAAATAAATTTCCCCATAGGGTTTGAGATTTATTTCATCTCTAACAAGAATTTATCATGAAATATGTATAATTACCCCTTTTACTTGTAGTTTTAATCAGTAAAGAGAACACTAAGTACAACTTTAATACTAAAGGTAAGAATTCAAACTCAAGCAAGAGCAAGGGTTAGGGAGCCTCAGGAAGGGTGGAAACCTTGCTGGTGTTCAGCTGACCCATGGTACAAAATGTACTTCTGACAATTGCATGATAAAGTAGAAATACATGAAATTGTTTTTAGATTGTTTATTGAACTTTATGCATTCAATTTAACTGTATAAATATTAAACTGTGGCTCAAAGAATAAAAAATTGTAATTATACAGGATTATAGGCTTAGGAAAGAAAAAAAAAAATGGACCTAAGATATACAGGTTTGTTAAACTTCAGAAGTCATGTTAATATGAATACATTTTCTTAATCTTAATTTCAGAAATTAAAAATAAATTTAAGTGTAAGTGAAAATCATCTTGAGCCCATTTGGTGCTAGCATATTCTTTCACAAAGTTACCTAAAAATTATTGCTAACAATCAATCTAAATGGTCAATAGAGACAGGAAATATAGGAAAAGTAATAAAATATGCTTTTTCAATCAATAATTACTTATGAAACTTTGTCCAGAATGATGGCCAAAGCACTATGCTTCTTCCTATGGGATTCTGTAGTTCATATGCACTCAATAAAACTGATTGCTTCTTTTTAAATGTAAGACTGTACATTAGCTGGACATATAAAGTATGTAAATAACTCTGAAGTTCTAGTAAAAAAGAGAGATCAAATGCAACAAAATGATACAAATGAATAAGGTATATGTGTTTCAGTGGCCAAAGCAATGTGAGTTAATAAAAAGAGAGAGGGAATCAGATACTTCCCCTGAAATTTAGCAGCAGCAAATTATATTTCAAGACTTTAGAGAGATACAAAAATTTAGCAAAACTGTGTATTGCACTAGTGGACTATTGGATTTGCATATTTCTACATCTTAGGTAAGTTATGGAATGTCTCAGTATCTGAAAGAAAGCAGTCTTTAAATCGCAGGTAGATCCAGCCTGGAGATAAAGGCAGAATACTTATAATTCTGCCATATATTTTTGGACTAACTCCCTCACAGTCCATTTTCAGAACTGGTTTATTTCAAATTTGTTCACCACTTTATTTCCATTAAGACAATATGTGTGCACACAGTAGTATTCAACTGTGTGACCCTATGGACTGTAGCCCACCATACTCCTTTGTCCATGGAATTTTCCAGGCAAAATTATTGGAGTGGGTTGCCATTTCCTGCTCCAGGGGATCTTCCCAATCCAGGGACTGAACCCACGTCTCTTGTGTCTCCTGCATTGGCAGGTGGATTCTTTACCAGCTGAGCCACCAGGGAAGCCCCTCCTTTAAGACCAAAAGAAGACAAAAGACATGTTGGACATAAGAGGAGAGATTCCATAGAATGTTGGTTAGTTTTCACAGGTTCTTTAGGTGGGCTTCCTTAAAAATTAAAATTATTAAAACTATGAAAACAAGAAGCAACCAAGATGTTCTTCAATAGTTGAATGGATAACAAACTTCTTGTCTCTGCTACCTGAGAGGGTCTTAGAAATAATACCTCCATAGCAACAAACACAGATCTCACTCAAATCCTTTTTCTAATATCACTTTCCAATAAAGTAAACGAAGGGTCTTTGAAGAAATGGCTGGTTCTAATGCTAGAGCAATAAATAAATAGGCCCGAAACATCAGACATTGTCTGAAAATATTGACATATTCAAAAAATTACATTGATGGGAGTATGTCAAAAGAACACAGGAATCAAATGTAAGAGCTCCCATTGGCCAATTGGCCAAGAAGGAATAATTTGAGCAACAAAATAAACATAGTGGCAGTAAATTATAAACCAGAGTATAAGTGTCAATAAGTTCAAACTTATATAAATGTGTGACTGAATAAATAAATAGACTAAACAAATCTCCCATGGAGAAGAATTCAAACAAATTTTTGTAAATGTTCTGTTCTCACAAAGGTGGAACGTAGCTACTCATCCCTTCAGTGTAGGCTATGCATACTGATTTCTTTCCATAGAGGATGGTATGAGAAAGGAGAAAAGAAATGGTGCAATACCCCAATGTTCATCGCAGCACTGTTTATAATAGCCAGGACATGGAAGCAACCTAGATGCCCATCAGCAGATGAATGGATAAGGAAGCTGTGGTACATATACACAATGGAATATTAATCAGCCATTAAAAAGAATTCATTTGAATTAGTTCTAATGAGATGGATGAAACTGGAGCCCATTATACAGAGTGAAGTAAGCCAGAAAGATAAAGACCAATACAGTATACTAACGCACATATATGGAATTTAGAAAGATGGTAACGATAACCCTATATGCAAAACAGAAAAAGAGACACAGATGTACAGAACAGACTTTTGGACTCTGTGGGAGAAGGCGAGGGTGGGATGTTCTGAGAGAATAGCATTGAAACAAGTATACTATCAAGGGTGAAACAGATCACCAGCCCAGGCTGGATGCATGAGACAAGTGCTCGGGGCTGGTGCACTGGGAAGACCCAGAGGGATGGGATGGGGAGGGAGGCGGGAGGGGGGATCGGGATGGGGAACTCATGTAAATCCATGGCTGATTCATGTCAATGTATGGCAAAAACCACTACAATATTGTAAAGTAATTAGCCTCCAACTAATAAAAATAAATGAAAAAAAAAAAAAAAGAAAGAAATGGTGCAATAATCTGTCAAGTACCACCTCAAGCCATGTGATCAAAGTTCACATCAACAGTGATAAGTCATGTTGAAAATATATACCCTTGATGTGATATGATGAGAATGATACTTTATCTCTGTGGTCATCCACACGAACACATATAAACCCACTATAATCATGAGATAAATATCAGATAAATTCCAGTTAAGGGGCATTCTACAAAATACCTGACCAATATGGTTCAAAACTGTCAAGTTCATCAAAAACAAGAAAACTCAGAAACTGTCACAGTCAAGTGGAGTTTGAAGGAGTCGTGATGACAATATGTAATATGGTATCATTAAGTAAAGGGCACAGTAGATAAAAACAAAGGAAAGCATGGGCTTTAGTTAATAATAATATGTCATTATTGTCTCACTAGTTGTGACAAATATGTTGTTCAGTCACCCAGTCATGTCCGACTCTTTGGGACTCCACGGACTGCAGCATGCCAGGCCTCTCTATCCCTCATGATCTCTCGAAGTTTTCCCAAGTTCATGTCCATTGCATCAGTGATGTCATCCAGACATCTCATCCTCTGATGCTCTGTTCTCCTTCTGCCCTCAATCTTTCCCAGCACTGGGGACTTTTCAAATGAGTCTGTTATTCACATCAGATGACCAAAATACCGGAGTTTCAGCTTCAACATCAGTCCTTCCAAAGAGTATTGAGGGTTAATTTCCCTTAAGGTTGACTGGTTTGAATCCCTTCCTGTCTAAGGGACTCTGAGGAGTCTTCTCCAGCACCACAGTTCAAAGGCATCAGTTCTTTGACACTCTGCCTTCTTTACAGTTCAGCTCTCACAACTGAACCTGACCACTAGAAAGACCATAGTGTTGACTATACAGACCTTTGTTGATGGAGTAATGTCTCTGTTTTTCAATATACTGTCTAGGTTTATTGTAGCTTTCCTGCCAAGAAGCAAATGTCTTTTGATTTCATGGCTGCAGTCACCATCCGCAGTGATTTTAGAGCCCAAGAAGAAGAAATCTGTCAGTACTTCCACCTTTTCCCCCTCTATTTGCCATGCAGTAAATGGGGCCAGATGCCGTGATCTTAGTTTTTTTAATATTTAGTCTTAAGCCGCCTCTTTACTCCTTCACCCTCATCAAGAGCCTATTTAGTTTCTCTTTGCTTTCTGCCATTAGAGTGGTATCATTCACATATTGTAGGTTATTGATGCTTCTCCTGCCTATCTTATTCCCAGTTTGTAACTCATCCAGCCCAGCACTTCTGATGATGTGCTCCGCATATACATCAAATAAATAGGGTGACAGCAGACAACATTGTTCTGCTCTTTACTCAGTCTTAAACCAATCACTTGTTCCATACAGGGTTCTAAATATTGCTTCTTGACCCGCATAGAGGTTTCTCGGGAGACAGGTAAGATGGTCTGGTATTCCCATCTCTTTAAGAGCTTTCCACAGTTGATTATGATCCACACAGTCAAGGCTTTGGTGTAGTCAATGAAACAGAGGTAGATTGTTTTGTGGAATTCACTAGATTTCTCTACAATCCAGCATAGTATTAATAATATAAGATGTTAATAACAGGGGAAACTGGGTTTGAGGTATAAAGAATGTCTCAGTAACTTTTCTGTAGTCCTAAAACTTTTTAAATAAAAATGTATTAATAAATAAAACTGTGGTTATGCCCTATAAGGCTGTTTGTTTAAAAGTACAGAATAAAATTCCAAAAGTACTAGAAAATAATTATTATTTCCAACTTATTTAATATACAAGAATCTCTTAATATATATTTGATATTGAAAAGAACACCTGCTATACATGAAAAAGTCTCAATTATTTTTAACAAACGTATTGGAAATCTCAATAGAGAACAACAATGATTTTTGAGGATGACTAAATAAATAATGAAATCTCCAAACATCTCTAGTCATACATATTCATAATCTGTTCTTTATTCTGACCTGTGAGGGTAAAATTTAAATGCAAATGTCTTGACTTTCTGATTAAAGTATGCACAGTTCATGCTGTTTGGTTATTAAATAATTGCATTCCATCTTCTGGGTAAGTGCTAAACATGTTGCACCAAATTACCTTTAGACATTTAAAGTGGTGACTCTAGGGATCACTTAATTAGTGAAGACTCTTACGATCAATTCAAAAAGATTATTTTTTGCCCTGAGTAAGTAAAAATTGCTGACTTTACCCAGGGAAAATAAACTGAGGTAAGAGGTTGATTTACAGTAATTCAGTTTTCACCCAGTTGTCTAACTGTGTTGACAGGGTTGAAGAGGCCAAATTACTTGTCACACCACAACGATCCAGTGGGATTTCCTTTAATGAAGGGTGAAGCCCTCTCAAAGATTTCTGAGCAACTGCAAAATGGCAGTGAGAAGGCTGAGAAAATTTCCTTTTCATTTAATGATACATTTTATGATCCTCGAATAAAACATGTCTACTAAAAGTGTTCCCTATGAGTCTATTTCGCTCACTACATTCTAAAGGAAAAGTTTCAGTTGTTTAAATATTTAAGTATTGAAATGTTTAGAAGATATCCTTGGTGAACTGCATCTAACTTTTGAGTTGGGAAGTCACTTGTGGTATGAGTTGTGCATTCTTTGCAGCCAAATTCAATTACCTAAACAAACATTTAACAAGGGCTTCCCTGGTGGCTTAGAGGGTAAAGCGTCCGCCTGCAATGCAGGAGACCTGGGTTCAATCCCTGAGTCGGGAAGATCACCTGGAGAAGGAAATGGCAACCCACTTTGTACCCTTGCATGGAAAATCCCATGGACGGAGGAGCCTGGGAGGCTGAAGTCCTTGGGGTCGCAGAGTCGGACACGACTGAGCGACTTCACTTTCACTTTCCTTTCCTTTCTGCTAGGCAGGAGCTATACACCTTCATGAACTAAGAAATCAACAAAGAAGATATGCAGATGGCAATGACACATGAAAGGATGCTTTACATCAAATGTCATAAAAAAAATTCAATTTAAAACAACAATGAAATACCACTATACCCCTATTAGAATGGCCAAAATCTAGGACACTGACAACTCCAAATGCTGGCAAGGATGTGAAGCAACAGGAAATTTCATTCATTGCTGGTGGGAATGCAAAATGGTACAGCTGCTTCAGAAGATAGTGTAATGCTTCTTATAAAAGTAAACATACTTTTATCATATAATCCAGCAATCTCACTCATTATTTAAATAAAGGAGTTAAAATCTTATCTCTACACAACAACCTGCACATACGTTTCTAGCAGCTTTATTCACAATGCTAAAACCTGGACGCCACCACAGTGTCCTTTAGGAGGTGGATAGATAGATGAACCAAAACACATCCAGACAACAGAATACTATTCAGATATGAGCTATCAGGCCGTGTAAAGACATGGAGGAAATTTAAATGCATATTACTAAGTGAAAGAGATCAACCTGAAAAGGTCTTTCACTGATTCTAACTATATGACTTTCTGGAACAGGCAAAACCTATGAAGACAGTAAAAAGTTCAGTAGTTGCCAGGAGTTAGGGGTGAAGGAAGGATATATAGGTGGAGCACAAAGGATTTTTAGGGCAGTGAAACAACTCTGTATGTTACTGTAATTATAGATACAGGATTTCATATACTTATCCAAACCTGTAAAGTATACAACATGAAGAATGAACTCTAGTGCAAACTATGGACTTAGGGTGATTATGATGTATGAGGTAAGTTCATCTTTTGTAAAAATTATACCTCTCTGATGGGGGATGTTGAGAAAAGGGAGAAGTTATACATGAATGATGTCAGGGCATATATGGGAAATTTCTACATCTTCCATTCAATTTGCTGTAAATCTAAAATTGCCCTAACAAATAAAGTCAAATTTGTAAAAAGAAAAGGAAAAAAAAATCTGCTAATTTTTGCTGTAAATATTTGGACTTACTGGCATGGGTAAACCATGGACTCCATTACACCCTCTATGATATTGTTGACAAAAATTTCACAGGCCTTTTCTTTAAAAAGCAGCCCATAAATTTTTTGTTGCCATTAGTCCTTCCAGCCCCCTTATGAAACTACAAACTCTTTAACAATATATTAAAGGCATAAGTGGGTGTGAAATTCGCTCAGTTGTGTCTGACTCTTTGAGACCCCGTGAACTATACAGTCCATGGAATTCTCCAAGCCAGAATACTGGAATGGCTTGCTATTCCAGTATATGCCCTCCTCCAAGGGATCTTTGGAGAAGGCAATGGCACCCCACTCCAGTACTCTTGCCTGGAAAATCCCATGGATGGAGGAGCCTGGTAGGCTGCAGTCCATGAGGTTGCTAAGAGTTGGACACGACTGAGCGACTTCACTTTCAATTTTCACTTTCATGCATTGGAGAAGGAAATGGCAACCCACTCCAGTGTTCTTGCCTGGAGAATCCCAGGGATGGGGGAGCCTGGTGGGCTGCATCTATGGGGTCGCACAGAGTCGGACATGACTGAAGTACTTTAGAAGCAGCAGCAGCCAAGGGATCTTCCCAACCCAGGGATCAAACCCAGGTCTCCTTCATTACAAGCAGATTCTTTACCAACTGAGCCACCAGGGAAGCCTTAAAGGCATAAAGTCAAGAATACAAACCAATTATGGTGATATCATCATCAAAATATTTTAAGATATTTTAACAGTAATGTATATGCTATTTTTATTAAAACATAAATAGTAATACTTAGCAACAGACATAATACATACTTTAATTTTGAAGTAATGAGCATAAATATTATTCAAATATAGCAGCAAAAACCATAATTTAATAGGAAACTGTGTTACTTCTAATGAAAACAAAATAAGACACTTCAAACAATCATTGCTGAAAATGATAGATTTTAGGTGTGCTGCCCTCCTTTTATTTGCTATGACAAAACAAGTTCTTCACCAGAAAACTGTACTCACTGCTCATCCTGCTTTGAATGGTCTTTCTCTAAAATCAGTAGAACTGATTCCCACTTGCCCTTCACATCTGAGCTTCAGCTTGTTTCCCTCAGAGAGGCTTTCCTTGACTCCAAAACTAAAGCAAAACTAAAGCAATTACTCCCTATACATGACCCGCCCTAAATCCTCTCCACTTACTCATTCATTCCTCAGTGAGTTTGGTCTGTCTCTTTCACCTCTATAGCTCCAATACTTAGAAAGTTTCCTGGCATGTTGTAGTAACTCAGTGAATATTTGTTGGATGAATAAATGGACAGTTTTCTTCCCATTGTGACCTAGAGTTCACAGCTGCTCCCTAAAATTACTACGTGATCATCTAAGAAGGCTAATGCATAGTGGGAGGAAAAGAGGAGAAAAATCAGCATGCTCCCATCATGGTCTCCAGTAGAAAACACTCTTTTAGACACATGTATTTCATTTTTCTTTGCCGTTTACTCCAGCAGCAATGCCCTCCTCCAGGAGATCTCCCCAACCCAGGGATCGAACTCAGGTCTTCCACACTGCAGGCAGACTTTATTTACCATCTAAGCCACCAGGGAATCCCAAGAATCCTGAAGTGGAGTGCCATTTTCTCCTCCAGGGAATCTTCCCAATCAAAAGATCGAACCAGCATCTCTTATGTCTCCTGAATTGGCAGGCAGGTTCTTTACCACTAGCGCCACCTGGGAAGCACCTAGTTCACAAAGTTTATCAATGCATAACCTTTTTTTTTTTTCGTGGCCTCACCGTTCGGCACACAAGATCTTCCTCAACCAGGGATCGAACCCACAACTCCTGCATTGGGAGCACAGAGCCTTAACCACTGGACCACCAGGGAAACTTCATTGACTATCCTGAAAACTTTTACTGTGGAACATTCTTAAAAAGATGAGAATACCAGACCATCTTACCTGCCTCCTAAGAAACCTGAAAGAAGGTCAAGAAGCAACAGTTAGAACCAGACATGGAACAATGGACTGGTTCCAAATTGGGAAAGGAGTATGTCAAGTCTGTATATTGTCACCCTGCTTATTTAACTTATATGAAGAGCACATCATGTGAAATTCTGGGCTGTATGAAGAACAAGCTGGAATCAAGATTGCTGGGAGAAGTATCAATAAGCTCAGATATACAGATGACACCATACTTATGGCAGAAAACAAAGAACAAAAAAGCCTCTTGATGAAGGTGAAAGAGGAGAGTGAAAAAACTGGTTTAAAACTCAACATTAAAAAACTAAGATCATGGCATCCAGTCCCATCACTTCATGGCAAATATGGAAACAGTGACAGACATTATTTTTTTGAGCTCCAAAATCATTGCAGATGGTGACTGTGGCCATGAAATTAAAAGACGTTTGCTCCTTGGAAGAAAAGCAATGACAAACCTAGTTGGCCTATTAAGAAGCAGAGGCATTATTTTGCCAACAGAGGTCTGCATAGTCAAATATATGGTTTTTCCAGTAGTTGTGTACAGATGTGAGAACTGGATGGTAAAAAAGGCTGAGCACTGAAGAATTGTGGTGTTGGAGAAGACTCTTGAGAGTCCCTTGGACAGAAAAGAGATCAAACCAGTCAATCCTAAAGGAAATCAACCCTGAATATTCATTGGAAGGACTAATGCTGAAGCTGAAGCTCCAACACTTTGGCCACCTGATGCTAAGAGCTGGCTCACTGGAAAAGACCCTGAAACTGGGAAAATTGAAGGCAGAAAGAGATGGGGACGACAGAGGATGAGATGGTTGTATGGTAGCACCAACTCAATAGACATGCGTAAGCAAACTCCAGGAGATGTTGACGGATAGGGAAGCCTGGCGTGTTGCAGTTCATGAGGTCTCAAGGAGTCAGACATGACTGAGCGACTGAACAACAAAATCCAAACAATTATATACTAAAAATAGAAACTCTGTGGAATCCATATGTATCTCAACATGTGTTTTCTTTAATTTGCCTTTTCCTAAAGGGTTTGAAAAAACTACATTAAGAAATAGAAAAATATTAAAACTCATTGTTATCATGATTCCACTTCTATAAATTTAAAGAAATAATAGTTAATATAAGAAAAACTTTCTGTATGTATATGATGGCAGCAGTGTGAGTGATACCAGGAAGGATAAGGTGAATCTAGATAACAATTTGGAAATGGCTAAATAAATAAAGAATATGTACATAGCAAAATAAAAATACATGTGTGAGGGCTCAGTGACTCAGTCGTGTCTGATTCTTTGTGACCCCATGGACTCTAGCCCACCAGGTACTTCTATCCATAGAATTCTCCAGGCAACAATCAAACTCATATGTCCTTCTTTGACAGGAGGATTGGAAACTCCTCACAACACAACAATAAGCCTCACTCACAACAATAAGCACATCAAAATTTTAATTATCTTCGGTTGGTAGAAATACAGATGCTTTTATCTTTTACTTGCTCCTTTTTAGAACCCTTTGAATTTTCTGAGTCTACAGTGTATTATAGTGTAAAAATATATCTGTCAGAGGCAGTATTAAGATGTTTATGGGTCACATCCTTTTCCCTGCTCCATTATTACTGTCATCTTGTTCCGAGATGGTGTGGCCTGAAAGAGATAATAGAAGTTCTGATTTTACATGTTAATTTATACATGGGATTGTTTGGAAGGAGCCCCTGAGGAAGAATGCCAGCAGAGAGTGGCTCTGAGTGGCCAAAAGATGACATCAAAGCAGCTGCTCCACCATGCGTATTAAAACTAAAAAGTGTGCCCAGGAGATTCTAGGACAAATATGATTCTTGCTTTTATATCTTGAAGTTTCTAAACCCTTTTTATTATATTCATTTTATTCACTCTTCAGATCTTGGTTCCTGAAATTAAGGGGGGAAAAAAATCCCTACTTTTTCTCTCTTAGTCTATGTGTTTAGATGACAGAATCAAAAGTTATCAGAAATGATATTGAGCAATGCTGAAATCCTGGCCTCTCTGATCATGTCTGTGTCTTCTCTTGAGCTCATCTCCAATCATAACCCCAGAGCCCTTGAGCACTGAGACATATCTTTTGAAGATATCTTGCATTTAAGATGAGTTTGTCATTATTGACTCCTGGTGATTCCTAAGTAGGAAATGGAAAGATGGGAAACTTGAATCAATCCACTGTACTCATATATGATGGGAAAGTATTAAGTCTATACCTAAAATGATACATAATTATAGATTTTATTTCTGTCTATAAAACTATCCTCAGTCACTGGCAAATGGAAGATGTCAAATTGAGTGAAAGGCTTACATACAAAACCTAAAAAGCTACAGCTCTGATATTTGTAAGATCATCTCTCAAATACCTTCTTCTGTGTATGCTAAGTCACTTCAGTCATGTCCTACTCTTTGCAACACTATGGACTGTAGCCTGCAAGCTCCTCTGTTCATGGAACTCTCCGGGCAAGAAGACTGAAATGGGTTGCCATTCCCTTCTCCAGGGGATCTTCCTGACCCAGGGATTGAACCCAGGTCTCTTGCACTGCAGGAAAATTCTTTACTGTCTGAACCACCTGCCTCTAGAAGTGAAGAAAGATGAGTTTTAGTTGATGGAATCAAGTCAATAGATCCCAGTGTAGACTCTGTCTTTAAATCACAGGAAAATTTTTTTTAAACATAGAATATTCAAATGTATTGAATCACTACTACTCAGAAGATAGAACTATAACATATTTAATTTTTTAAGTCTCCACAGGGGATTCTGTTATGGTCCATTCAGAGACTAGTACTTGAGAACGACAGTTCAGTTCAGTTCAGTTCAGTTCGGTCACTCAGTCATGTCTGACTCTTTGCGACCACATGAGCTGCAGAATGCCAGGCTTCCCTGTCCTTCACTATCTCCCAGAGTTTGCTCAAACTCATGTCCACTGAGTCGGTGAGGCCATCCAACCATATCATCCTCATCACCCCCTTCTCCTCTTTCCCTCAACCTTTCCCAGCATCAGGGTCTTTTCCAATGAGTCATTTTTTCACATTAGGTGACCAAAGTAGTGGAATTTCAGCTTCAGAGGAATAAAGTAAATGATTTTTAACAATCAATCAATTCATTCATTCATTCAATATTTATTGACAAACAAATATGTATAAAGAACTGGAAATTCAAAGAGGAGAAGATAAATAGTGCATCTGCCCTCCAATTCTCCATTTATCTTACCGTCTGCCCTTAGCATAGTCTCTTATGTACAGGAGCCAACTGAGCAAAGCTTGGAGTCATAGAGCAACCCTCAAGAGTGGGAGACAATAACTCATGGATAAATGATCCAGCTCCTGTCCTTTAGGATGAAAATTCTAGGACCTATTCATTTCCTTCTCAGCGGTTGTGGCAGAATGGATTCCCACTGCCCACGGTGGTTATCTTTATAACACATACCTGTACTGGCTTTGCTTCCTTTTCTGTCTTACTCTCTTTTCTTCCCCACTCCAGTATCCTGGGATTGCTTCCCAAATAAACTGAACCTATGGAATTCTCTGGGCTTCTCTGTTACCTCAGCAGGAAAAGAATCCACCTGCAATGCAGGAGACCCAGGCTCAATTCCTGGGTCAGGAAGATCCCCTGGAGATGGGATAGGCTACCTACTCCAGTATTCTTGGCTCTTTAAATGAGGACACCCCAAACTGCTCCATGTAATCCATCTTGGCCCCTGTGCCTAGAACCTTGGCAGTGTCCCAGAAATGCCCCCCACTCAGGTGAATCAGATGGTAAAGAATCCACCTGCAATGTGAGATACCTGGGTTTGATCCCTGGGTTGGGAAGATCCCCTGGAGAAGGGCATGGAAAGCCATCCCAGTATTCTTGCCTGGAGAATCCCCAAAGACAGAGGAGCCTGGTGGGCCACAATCCATGGGGTCGCAAAGAGTCAGACACGACCGAGCACCTAAGCAAAGCACAGCATAGAGTCCTCTCAAGTGTTGCTTTAGGGAGAATCCAAACCAAGGCAAAATTGAGAGGTAAGCCTCCTTTCTTCTTTTGAAGTCCTTCAAGAAGGCATTAAGATATGATAAGATGGTAAAAGGATTCCTTAGGGAAATGCCTGTGATGTAAAGAGAGTTGATACACTATGATACAATTCTAACCCCTGTGACTAAGTTTAGGTCAGAAAATTCTTAGACTTAAGACTGATGTGCAACTCTAAGAACATTTTGATCAAGTCAATAAGTTCTTGAGCCAAGGTTGGTGCCAAAGGAGCCCTATATTGCCTAGGAATCGGCCTGCCTTACTATCTCTTCCTGTTAGTTATTGAGAATTATCAGCCATTGAGAAATGTAGACTTCTTGCAAACTCACTGATGAGTTTCTGAAAGAAAAGTATAGACACTTTCAGATACTCTCAAACAAAAATTTTCTAGGCAAGAGTACTGGAGTGGGTTGCCATTTCCTTCTCCAGGGGATCTTCCCGACCCAGGGATCGAACCAAGGTCTCCTGCATTGCGGGCAGACGCTTTACTGTCTGAGCCACCAGGTAATCCCCTGAAAACACCTATATCTATACATATAATCTGTATCTGTATATAGAAAGAGAGAGAGAAAGGGATTTGTTATAAGGAGTCGTTTTGCATAATTATGGAGGCTGAGAAGCCCTAAGCTCTCCAGGCGATCAGTGAACTAGAGATCAGGCATGTCAATGATGTAGTTCTCTTTGAGTCAAAGGCCTGAGAAGTAAAGCAGTTTATCTAAGTTCCAGTCTGAAAACCTGCACACTCTGAACCCCAGAAGAACCAGTGTTTCCATTTGAGACAAAAGGCAGGAAAGGACTAATGTATCAGCTTTATCAGTCAGGCCTTTTGTTGATTAGATGGGACCCACTCACACCAGGAAGGACAATCTTCTTTACTCAGTCTACTGATTCAAATGTTACTATTATCCAGAAACATCCTCACAGACACACCTAGACTAATGTTTTGCTAAATGTCTGGGCACTCCATGGCCCAGTCAAGTTAACACACAAAATTAAGCATTATGCATAAATTTAATTTACTGTTCTGCCTCTGTAGAATCTAAATGAATCCAAGTGAGTGACTATGGAATACAAACTAGTATAGGCTTAACTAAGTAGAAGCCCTGGTTACATCTATTGCACTAAATGTGGTGTTATTGCTAGAGTATACTCTTCTTAAGAAACAGTTCCTGGTGTATAACCAGACCCTGATAAAGAGAGAACACTTGACCCGTGTATGTGCAAGAAATTCACTTATCACCTGGCTCTTGTAAGCCCTTATTCTAACTGGGTGATGGTAATGATGCTTTGGTTCTCTTTGTATCAACTCAGACACCTGGTCTAATCATCTTGGGAATGTCTGGATATTCTTTCCCCAGGTAAAGTCACCTAAGTAAATAACCATAGGGTCTTTTGATGAAGAACTGGGAGAGTCAGAATCTTTTTACCATGGTGTTTTATGTTGCTTCCTCTTAGTGAAACAACCACCTCTTCTGTCAGTCAGTTCTGGACTTGAAAATTGGCTTAGTTCTATGGTCTAAGCATGAGATTACCACTTTTTATCACTTCAGTCTCCTGTTCCTCCATTCTTGCATTTTTTTTTTTTAAGTTACTGATGCTAACCTTAAAAAAATACTTGGCCCTCTACAAGAAAGTAGGGACACCAAGATCTACTGGGGGCTTCCCAGATGGCTCAGTTGTAAAGAATTCACCTACCAATGCAGGAGATAGACACAAGAGACACAGGAGACTCAGGTTCGATCCCTGGGTCTGGAAGATCCCCTGGAATAGGAAATGGCAACTCACTCCAGTAGTCTTGTCTGAAAAATCCCATGGACAGATCAGCCTGGTGGGCTACAGTCCACAAGGTCACAAACAGTCAGGCATGACTGAGCACATACGCACAACTCTGTGTGAGTCAGCAAAGCCCACTGATGTCCTCTCAAACTTGTTGGTCATTACAGAAATTGTTAGAGAGTTATGCACCAACATTTGGCCTCCATTACTTTGGGGCCTCATCATCTCCGTGGATGTTAATGATCCCATGTCTGTAACTGCTTTCCGTACCGTCAGCCCTGACCTGCAGAGCCACCACTAGATTTCTTAGTGCTGCTAATTTTCTCTTACACCAGGTCATTTCTGATGACATAGTGTGTCCTCTGAGCACTTCCATGGCACACAATCCTCTGGAAAATTTTCTTGATTTCTGTAATATTCTTGCCTACCCTCTTCATCAATCTCTTTATTCCTTCACTACCACCTTCCTGGGCAGCTCAGACTTCCTACTTTGCTCAGCATTGGCCCAGTCTTTCTTCAGACCTCTAAGAGCCACATTTCTGCAGGTTTTTGCCAGAATTTCTTTTAACACTATTGTATCTTGAGAAGGCACCCCCCAAGACAAGAATTGCTTATCCAGTCTTATATTCTGCCCTTTCACCCCAATATATTTCCAGGGATATTCCCCTGGTTCCTATTAAGCAAACAAAAAACCATGAAATAGTTATATTGCCAGGGTTCAAATCTTAGTTCCATTACTTAGTTGTGTGGAATTGAGTGAGTTGCCTAATTTCCCTACATCTCAATTTCCTCACATGAAGATGATACTATCAGTACCTATCTCATGCACTAAAGCTAATAATACATGCAAAGTGCTTAGTGCTGTGTTTATACACAGTAAATACAGAAGAGATATTAAATGCTGGTGGTGTTATGGTTCCCATATAAAGGAGAAACCTTTATATATGTGGCCTTTCTATTGCCTACCATAAATGAGATACTGGGATTTGAAATGAATGGCTAATTCAACCACCTACCTAAATTACTGGACTACATACTAACCTATTAATAACTCCATTCTAAGAATTTGGTACCCACCTAAAACACTGGACTGCAAAATAAGCTACTAATGACTGCATTCTGAGAACTTGGTGATGGTTAGTACAAAAAAATAAAAAAGCTGATATTTGTAATTTGCAGTCACTTTTAAAAACATCACAGAGTGGCACTGCTGCCATGGTGGCTCAGGCTCTAACCCTTTGCAGCCAGTTCTCACTTTGAGGGAACATGATGCCTTTTAGAAGATTCTGTCGGCTTTCTTCAGGAGTTAGTGGGTTTTGCTTAATTCTAAGGCTGCAGACCATGAACTGTCTGTCTCTTTGATCTCATGGCCAACTGATCTTTCCCATACAGTAGGGCCTTCCAGCTGTGTACTTCTGAGAATTTGAGCAAGATAGATCTGTCAGGAAAAAAACATACAGATTGCATGTGAAATGACACGGCCCAAGAGCAGAGAATGCCAGGAAAAAATTATGTATCTCTAATACCAGACCACCTGACCTGCCTCTTGAGAAACTTGTATGCAGGTCAGGAAGCAACAGTTAGAACTGGACATGGAGCAACAGACTGGCTCCAAATAGGAAAAGGAGTACATCAAGGCTGTATATTGTCATCCTGCTTATTTAACTTATATGCAGAGTACATCATGAGAAACGCTGGGCTGGATGAAGCACAAGCTCAAATCAAGATTGTCAGGAGAAATATCAATAGCCTCAGATATGCAGATGACACCACCCTTATGGCAGAGAGTGAAGAGGAACTAAAAAGCCTCTTGATGAAAGTGAAAGAGGAGAGTGAAAAAGTTGGCTTAAAGCTCAACATTCAGAAAACTAAGATCATGGCATCTGGTCCCATCACCTCATGGGAAATAGATGGGGAGACAGTGGAAACAGTGTCAGACTTTATTTTTTCGGGCTCCAAAATCACTGCAGATGGTGACTGCAGCCATGAAATTAAAAAACGCTTACTCCTTGGAAGGAAAGTTATGACCAACCTAGATAGCATATTAAAAAGCAGAGACATTACTTTGCCAACAAAGGTCCATCTAGTCAAGGCTATGGTTTTTCCAGTGGTCATGTATGGATGTGAGAGTTGGACTGTGAAGAAAGCTGAGCGTCGAAGAATTGATGCTTTTTGAACTGTGGTGTTGGAGAAGACTCTTGAGAGTCCCTTGGACTGCAAGGAGATCCAACCAGTCCATCCTAAAGGAGATCAGTCCTGGGTGTTCATTGGAAGGACTGATGCTGAAGCTGAAACTCCAGTACTTTGGCCACCTCATGGGAAGAGTTGACTCATTGGAAAAGACCCTGATGCTGGGAGGGATTGGGGGCAGGAGGAGAAGGGGACAACAGAGGATGAGATGGCTGGATGGCATCACCGACTTGATGGACATAAGTTTGAGTAAACTCCAGGAGTTGGTGATGGACAGGGAGGCCTGGCGTGCTGCGATTCATGGGGTCGCAAAGAGTCGGACACGACTGAGCAACTGAACTGAACAGAGTACAAGAAGAGGACACCCATAGAAACAGGAGTAACTAAGTGTTATGGTGCCTAAAGAACTATGGATGGAAGCTCATAGCATTGTATTTGAGGCAGTGACCAAAACCATCCCCAAGAAAAAAGAAATGCAAGAAGGCAAAGTGGTTGCCCCAGGAGGCTTTACAAGTAGCTGCAAAAAGAAGAGAAATGAAAGGCAAGAGAGAAAGGGAAAGATATATTCATCTGAATGCAGAGTTCCAGAGAATAGCAAGGAGAAATAAGCCTTCCTAAATGGAAAATGCAAAGAAATAGAGGAAAACAATGGAATGTGTGTGCTCAGTCACCCAGTCATGTTGAACTCTGCAACCCCATGGATTGTAGCCCACCAGGCTCCTCTGTACATGGAATTTCCCAGGTGAGAATACTAGAGTGGGTTGCCATTTCCTTCTCCAGGGGATCTTCCAGACCCAGGGACTGAACCCCCATCTTTTGTGTCTCCTGCATTGGCAGGTAGATTCTTTACCACCATGCCACCTGTAAAGCCCCAAACAATAGAACAGGAAAGACTAAAGGGCTCTTCAAGAGAACTGGAGATATTGAGGGAACATTTCATGCAAGGATGGGCACACTAAAGGACAGAAATGGTAAGACCTAACAGAAGCAGAAGAGATTAAGAAGAGATAGCAAGAATACACAGATATATACAAGAAAGGTCTCAAAGACCTGGATAACAATGATGGCATAATCACTCACCTAGTGACAGACATCCTGGAATGTGAAGTCAAGTGGACCTTAGAAAGCATTACTAGGAACAAAAAGCTAGTGGAGGTGACAGAATTCCAGCTGAGCTATTTAAAATCCTGAAAGATGATGGTGTTAAAGTGCTGCACTCAATATGTCAGCAAATTTGGAAAACTCAGCAGTGGCCACAAGACTGGAAAAAATGTTTTTATTACAATCCCAAAGAAGGGCAATGCCAAAAAATTTTAAACTACTGTACAGTTGCACTCATCTCACATGCTAGCAAGGTTATGCTCAAAATCCTTCAAGCTAGGTTTCAGCAGTAGGTGAGCTGAGAAATTCCAGATGTACAAACTGTGTTTAGAATATGCAGAAGAACTAGAGATCAAATTGCCAACATTCGATAGATTATAGACAAAGCAAGGGAATTTCAGAAAAATGTCTACTTCTGCTTCATTGACTAAGCTAAAGCCTTTGACTGTGTGGATCACAACAAACTGTGGAAAATTCTAAAAGTGATGGGGTTACCAGACCACCTTACCTGTATCCTGAGAAACCTGTATGCAGGTCAAGAAGTAACAGTTAGAACTGAACATGAAACAACTGACTGGTTCAAAATTGGAAAGGAGTATAACAAAGCTGTGTATTGTCACCCTGCTTATTTAAATTCTATGCAGACTACATCATGTGAAATGCCAGGCTGGATGAATAACAAACTGGAATCAAGATTGCCAACAGAAATATTAACAACCTCAGAAATGCAACGTTACCACTCTAAGGCAGAAAGTGAAGAGGAACTAAAGAGCCTCTTGAAGAGGGTAAAAGAGAATAGTGAAAAAGCTGGCATGAAAGTCAACATTCAAAAAACTAAGATCATGGCATCTGGTCCCATCACTTCATGGCAAATTGACAGGGGAAAAGTGTGGCAGCAGTGACAGATTTTCTTTTCTTGGGCTCCAAAATCACTGCACACAGTGACTGCAGCCAAAAAATTAAAAGATGCTTGCTTCTTGGAAGGAAAGCTATGACAAACCTAGATAGCATATTAAAAAGCAGAGACATCACTTTGCTGACAGAAGTTCGTATAATTAAAGGTATGGCTTTTCCAGTAGTCATGTACAGCTGTGAGAGCTGGACCATAAAGAAGGCTGAGCACAGAAGGATTGGCAGTTTTGAACTGTGGTGCTGGAGAAGACTCTTGAGAGTCCCTCAGACAGAAAGGAGACCAAACCAGTCAATCCTAAAGGAAATCAACCCTGAATATTCATTGGAAAGACTGATGCTGAAGCTGAAGCTCCAATACCATGGCCACCTCATGCAAAGAGCCAGCTCACTGGAAAAGACACTGACGCTGGGGAAGATTTAAGGCAAATGGAGAAGACCATGGCAGAGGATCAGGTGGTTAGATAGCATCACAGACTCAGTGGACCTGAATTTGAGCAAACTTGAGAAGATAGTGGAGGACAGAGGACCCTCACATGCTGCAATTCATGGGGTCGCAAGGAGTTGGACCCAACTTAGCTACTGAAAAACAACAACAACAAATATTATGAATTAAGTTTCAAAGGATATGGGTGTAGGAAACACAAAAAGGTGCACTAGAGCATATCTCCAGGCACTCCAAATAGGACTTCTTCTTTGACAGATACAGTGGCACCAGCCAAACTGGACTGGCATGGACAAAATTGGACACAAACAGTGAGGCTTCTGGGAGGCTACTAGGAAAGACTTGCAATGAAAATGCTAGTAAAATAAACTGTGTGTATTTCCAGAATTACTTTGGAGGACTATGATCTTGTTGGCTACACTAAGCTCCCTAACAACTCTACACTCAACAGATAGCTGTGTATTTAGTAAATATTTGAGGGCATACTGCACACGCACTAGTAAGAAGTAACGAATGACTTTTACATGATTTTGAATCTCAACTCCACTATTTACTAACTGTGTGAATTAATTTCTCCACATTTCTGCTTCACCAATAAAAATATAACCATCCCTCATAGAACTGTTGTGAAGATTAAATGACCTAATATATGTCAAGTATCTAATATTTTACCCTGTATAATAAACTTTTGATAAATGCAGCAGTTAACATCACTATGATTATTCTTTTGGCACTAAATTCTGAATGATCCATCCCATTTGATAACCCATCAAAATGAATAACAATCTAATAGTTCAGTAAGGGCTATGGTACAACAGAACTCTTTAGAACTATTTTAGCCAGGGATAAACAGATGGCTTGTTAGATTGATTAGCTTGATGAGCAAGAATGGCTGTAAGAAGGGAAAATGTCAAGATAAACTTTGATAAGAAAAGTTGAAATTTTCTTTTTCTTGTACAAGAAGGAAATTATGGAAGGATCTGTCACATAAAGAGAAGGCAATGGCAACCCACTCCAGTACTCTTGCCTGGAAAATCCCATGGACAGAGGAGCCTGGTAGGCTGTAAGTCCATGGGGTCACTAAGAGTTGGACACGACTGAGCGACTTCACTTTCACTTTCCCCTTTCATGCACTGGAGAAGGAAATGGCAACCCACTCCAGTGTTCTTGCGTGGAGAATCCCAGGGATGGGGGAGTCTGGTGGGCTGCCATCTATGGGGTCGCACAGTCGGACACAACTGCAATGTCTTAGCAGCAGCAGCAGCTGTCAAATAAAGCTGTCAGAAATTGGAACTTCTTTTCTTTTTTCCTAAAGAGGTCCAAAGAGAGATATCACTTTGCATACAGAGAGAGATGGTTAGATAGCTTCACCAACTCAATGGGCATGAATCTGAACAAACTCCAGGAGATAACAGAGGACAGAGAACCCTGGCATGCTGCAGTCCCTGGAGTCGTGAAGAGTTGGACATGACTTGGCAACTGAACAACACTACTTAGTACAAGATACAAGTGTTGGTTTTTAAGTCAGCATCCTGAATTGTACTTTTCCTTATATTTTATTACTTACTGAGTGTGGGGAAAATTATTCCCCAAACTGTAGAGCCCAAAATTTAAGAACTGAGAAATGACTATAGAGAAACATTTTACTAACACTAAAGACACACTAAGTAAGCTAAAATCTAAGGAGCATCTGATAACTCAGTCTGAGCATGGTTCATAGCTTTTAATGGTACTTTGCAAAAAGAAGTATAACACTTCTGTTGAGAGCATCTGTACATTTACATGTAGGACTAAATCAAGGAGCCCCTCCCAGAAGCTGGAGGGCAGTGTGGTGCCACTGGGTTCTTAGGATCTTGGAAGCTGATCCTTTGTCCAGGGACCTCTGTGTGGTCCAGATTATCCACAGGAAGTCTGAATGGGTCCTGGAGCCACAGTCAATCTTTAAAAGACAGTTCAAGTCAGTGTTTATTAATGGGTTGGGAAAAAAAAACTTGTAACTCACGGAGCCTGCTCAAAGCCCTCTTCACACTGCTTCTATATCTTTAGAGAAGACATAAAGTTATTTTTAAATTGGACCTTGAGATGGAAGACACTCTGGCAGGCCTTGCTGTTCCATTTAGCTGTGCCCTTTTGATGAGAAAATTGTCATCCCCTATGACCAAAAAGTTAAAATTGTGTCTCCAGTGAAATGAGGAGCAAATTGATTTTTTTAATAATTCTATTAAATTTCAAATTATTTATCATCCAATAGGACACATTGGCTTTATATTTGATTTTGGGATCTAAGCTTTCTCATAATCTCATTTTTAATGATTAGAAGGAAAAGTCCACAGCCTTTCTCAAAACATCCACACAGTTATGCAAGAAAGTATAATAATAAGGCTGTCCCATTTGTTTATTTCTTTGGGGCGGGGGTTGATTTTCAAAGTTCTAATAAGAAAAACAAATTTTGACTGGTTGTCAAATTCATGCCTTCATTAATGCATTTATTCATTCAACAGATATTTAATTGAGTGCAGATTCTTTTTCAGGGGAGATGATCATACAAGCCAATGTTGATTTCTGTGCTTGTAGGTTCATGTGTGTGCTTATTATGATGAGATGGCTGGATGGCATCACCAACTCGATGGACATGAGTTTGAGTAGACTCCAGTAGTTGATGATGGAACAGGGAGACCTGGCGTGCTGTGATTCATGGGGTCACAAAGAGTCAGACATGACTGAGCAACTGAACTGGACTGAACTGAAGAAAACAAATGTGTATGACAAAGCAAACCATCATATTTTTCAGCCGTTTTTGTAATTCATCTCTCCAGCTAGGTCATTTATCCTTTATTCAGCAAATATTATTTAATGTCCACAGAGTTCAAGACACTGCTTTAGGCACTGGGATTGCAATAATAGATAAAACCCAAGTCCCTGTTCTTATTTTGAGGGAGAGGAGGATGGAGACAAACAATAGCTGAAAAACAAAATATAGCATAATAGATCTGGTCATGAAAATACTAAGAACATTAAAGCAGAGTAAGGAGATAGAGAATCATATATCTCCTTAGGTGATTAAAATAGAATATTTCATTGAAAGATAGTCTATTCTAGAATGGCTGACAAGGCAAGGTGACAAAGGTAAGTGACATAATCTAGAGTAGTGAGAATGGAATTAGAACCTCATCCACTGTCCAGAATTATTCCTGAGAACGGAGGGGATCAACATGGTTATGCATGGTTATCCTTTCCTGTCTGAGTTCTCAGGGAATTCACATGGGCAACGAGATCTCATTATTAATGTAGCATTATTCTGCTCAAGAATCTCCTCTTCTACCAGAGAAGTGAATGCTAATTCCTCTTGGGGAAGAAATACTGATGGTAGTCAGAGAAGCCAGTCCTGGCTAGCCTGTAGAGCCAAACAGGGGCGGAGTGAAGCTGTGCAAGCTTTGCAGAGGACAAGTCATTCTTGAGAATTTCTAGTCTCTTCCAAACAGACTAAACTCATTTATTATCTCAGTCTTCTGAGTCAAAGCTGTGAGAAGGGAACATGTCAAGATAGCAAAGGAACAAGATAATGGGTGTAAAATGACAAAGAACAGGAAACCTCTTCTTGAATGATTTCAAGTATTGTCACAAGGAAAAATAAGTCTGTTAAGCATGGGAAAGGCAACTAAAACTGTGGTTCCGCACCTGTGAAATGATTCGTTAACTTTGCTTAGGTAAGAGTTCTGATGAGTTACTAGCACACAAAAAAGTGTTTACTGGCACAAATTGTATCCAATTAACACAATAGCAGGGTTGGGGGGACCAGCTCGACAAGCTGGGTTTCTGAAAGCGCGATAAGGCGAGAGAACGAGAAACGAGACATAAGAATTCAGAGAAAAGCGAGGATCAGGGGACCAACACGGCTCCAAGGTGAAGGTGCTGAAACTGAATCCAAGCCAGATTTATTATACTTTCAGCCGTGAATGAAAGAATATGCGGGGAGTTAAACCTTAACTCATGTGGCCTTCAGGGCCAAAGAACAAAATGATCATTAACCACTGAGTGATTAGGAAACAGTAATCAATGACAAATCAGTAACAGAGTAATATTCTTATCTATAGATTTTCCACCAGATACGTAAAGCATGTGATTCTGAGACACCAGTTGAGAAACAGGCATTGGTTTTCTGACCCAAAGATCATATCTTGTTTTCAAGATTATGAACTGTTCCCTCTGGACTTGTTCCAAGAGTCTTATGCCTTATAGCATCCAGTTTATCAATAATTATAAATTTCTTTTGCAGGCCTTGCCAGGGCCTGCTTTTCTTTTATTCTTCCTGTCTCCTACAGTGGTGGATATAATGAATCAGTGCCATAGAACTTCAAATGACATACTTTTAGTTAATGATTATCTGGGAGGCACCTCTACCTACATTATCATAATCTTTATTTTAAACTAAGACAAAAATGGGTTCTCAATGACAGAATGTAAGTGTTCTGTTCTAAACTATAAATTATTTTATACAGGATATATATTTTATAGAGCTTCCCTGTGACTCAGTGGTAAAGAATCTGCTTGCAATGCAGGAGATGCGGGTTCAACTTCTGGGTGGCGAAGAGCCCCTGGAGAAGGAAATGGCAACCCACTCTAGTATTTCTTGCCTGGGAAATCCCATGGACAGAGGAGCCTGGAGGGCTACATACAGTCCACGGGGTCGCAAAGAGTTGGACATAACTAAGCAATGAAATAACAACAAATATATGTTATACAGGATTATTGATTGTCAGAGAATAAGAACATTGTCATTTTAATTTGTCTGGTGAGATTGAGGGTCAATAATTGCATATTTAATGATATACAGGAACAAAATAATTCTCACTTCAACAAAGTAGACTCCATTGTGACAAGACAGGCTAATAAGGATGGTTACATTTATCATGGGCATTCTCAAATTTTCCTGTCATTTTTGTTTAGCTTAGTGATAGCTGGAATATAACTTCTCATCTGTTCTCAAATTCAATAAGAAAATTGAGTGTGAAAAATAATGTGAAGAGTCTCTAACAATGAAATAAATTTTAATAAATAACTTTTAAGTGTTTCCAGAGGAAAATGTTTTCATATCCCTGGGATTATGCAAAATTCTTTTTTCTTTGAACTTCTCTCAAGTTTTCAAAATTTCTGCTGTATATAACTATTGGTTTTATTATTTTCAATGTTTATATTAGAAAACAATAAAATTTTTCCATATTATGATTCAAGTCTCTGTCCAATTAAATTCCTTCTGCTTGTTCAGATTCAAACTCAGGTATACAACTAATTCTTCTAGGCCACTTAAATATTTGAAGGGAATTCTCTATTTTCTCAAGTTTCCTCTGACTAATAATGGTTTATGAATCAGAATATTTTTAGTAACATAATTAGCACTTTGAAAAGACCCTGATGCTGGGAGAGATTGAAGGTGGAAGGAGAAGGGGATGACAGAGGATGAAATTATTGGATGGCATCACCAATTTGATGGACACAAGCTTGAGTAAGCTCTGGGAGTTGGTGAAGGACAGGGAAGCCTGGTGTGCTGCAGTCCGTGGGGTTGCAAAGAGTCAGTTATAACTTAGGACTGAACTGAACTGATCTGAATTAGCACTTACTAATGATTGCCCTTGCAAG
This sequence comes from Cervus canadensis, assembly GCF_019320065.1. Taxonomy (NCBI): domain Eukaryota; kingdom Metazoa; phylum Chordata; class Mammalia; order Artiodactyla; family Cervidae; genus Cervus; species Cervus canadensis. The sequence continues at coordinate 28,259,051 of NC_057401.1, read as the reverse complement.
TGACATAACAACTTTAAAAATAGTAGTGGAGAGTACCACCCCATTTCTTAGGAGAAAATCAAAGCGTTAAGATATAAGATTGGTTCCAAATCTAGGTGTTCTGACCCCCAGTGTAGATTTTTAACTTCTGCCATCCATAGCTGTCAGTGGTTTTTCCCCTTAATTCTGGCTTTGCACCACTATCAGATACCTCTGTTGCTTTGCTTCTTATCTGGCTTGTCCAGTTTCTTTCTCTTAAAACTGGTTTAGCTCCCATCCACTGCTTTGTAACTTTTCTATAAAAGACAAACATGTTAGGCTATTCTGAAAATGAGGTCGTGTTGCAACATCTGTCCATCTTGATTTAGGAATTAGATATATTTGCATAAGACAAAGAACACGCTAGATTCAGTCAGAGCTCCCTGTTGAAGCTTTGTAACATTGAAATCTGTACCTGCTGATCTGAGACATAAGGGAGAATAAAAACCATCTGGACAGAGTCCATATTGGAAAAATATCCACACAGAAAAATAACCAAGTAACCAGATCAGACACCTAGAGAATGAAAGAATTTGGAATCTTCTGCTATCTGACTGGAGAAACAACCCAACACTGTTCAGTTAGCATACCTGGGACTGAGTGGAACAACTAGCTTTTGATAACAGTTGAAAAAGATGCTTCCAGCTGGTGCTAGAGAAGAGCATTTGCTCAATGCATCCCACTTCTTTACCTGTTTCCAGAGTTCTTCAAAATGTTTCTCCCCCATATCTCCAACCATAATCTCTGCTCCAGGTTCTCCTCCAAACCACTCATTTCTGCACAGAAGTCACAAGAGTGGAAATGGATGGGAAGATGGATCAAGCCAGGAAATCCAGGGCAGAAGCCAATTGACTACAGAACAACAAGGATCACAGGAGTCACACCTCATCAGTCAGAGTGCTGTGGATAACTTTGACATTCTTTTTAAAAAAGGTAATGTTTTTAAAAATTCAGTCATGAATGAAACAGAATGTTTCTGTTTATTTATGAGGCAAATTTTATTTTTTTCAAGTTCATCCTTCATATTAATACCTGAAAATTTGACATCCTTCATATTAATACCTGAGATTTGATCATATATTGATGGTTGTGGTTTCAGATTCTGGATATTGATAAAGAAGTGAAGAAAAATGTGTAAAAGGATATCTGTATTTAATACACACATATGTATTGTCCATCAGTCCTGAGTATATTGAAGTCAAACAAAAAAATTCCCAGAAGTAAAATAATGTCTCTGGGTCATCATCCTGGAGAAGTGCAAGTAGCCAAGCTGTATCCAAATTATTGACTCCGCCATGTGATAATTAAGAGAGAGAGGAAAGGTCTTAGAGTATGCCATCAAAGAGCTTATAATTTCCGATCCCCCCCGGACGCTAGAGTTCTCACATGTAAAGGCAGTGTATAGACATCACTATTACTACCTTCTAGCCAGAAATTCACACTGTTATCCGAAGATTATCTACTCTGTCATATTGTACAGCCTCTATGGGAGGCAACAAGATGGAAGTGTCAGAATAGCTCACTGCCTCCTCCAATTTTTTGTAGGCTTCTGACTCATTCCCTCAACCCCATCCCACTCTAGAAGCTCTGTGTTCTCCATTAAGATGGTGAGATCCTTACCTGTCTTAACATTGCCTGGGGCTACTCGCCTTATTTAACAAACAAGCCTGTAGCTTATCAGAAGGTAAGGTCTATGGTCTCCCTCTCTGTGTCATAGTGCCCTGGACTGAGCCTCAACTCAGGATAGAAATACAGTCTCTGTTCTTACATCCTTTGTGGCAATTGAATTAGCAAATTCATTCCCATATTTTTTTTCTTCAAGGAACTACATTCCAAACACTGAAAAAATGATGGGGGATATATTCTAAATATATATATATATATATGTACATATATATATATATATATGTATAACTTCATTAAAATAGTTTTGAAATTTGGTATCCTGAATAACATATTTAATGCTAATTTGAGACTTAGAAATTCAAGAAAGATGCTCTTAATCCTGGTTTCACTTGATTGTCTCTTCCTTGGGACATGAATTCAAACAGTGCAGTAGAAATAAATACACCATGATCATTGTATTTATGTTTGCTTTCTGCGTAATTTAGTATGATGGGGAAAGACCCTTCTTTTTCCTTATATAGTATGTTCTTTTGGCATTCCTGTTTAGACTAGTGATTTCCCTTAAGACTCACAAATAGTTAATTTTCATTTTTATACAGCTATCCTAATGTGATTGTCTATTTTCCCAAGATTGAGACTTTTCTTCTCTTTGCAGATATACATCATATTAAACAGTTCTCCTAGCTTTTTTAAGGCATAAGAACACACATTTAACAAGAAGGAATTAAAAACAAAAAGTGTCAGATTAACTGCTTTCATTTCTGCAAACAATTTTCCCACACTACAAAGTCATATAATGTACTGTAAAGAGAAAATAGAAAAGATGAAACTACAAGTAATGTTGGAAATGTTTCATTATTAAACCAGTGACATCTTTTCCATTTTTCCTGCCATAATGGAAAGAAAAGATCATATCCAATTCTAATTTAAAATTTTTGAAAAATATGTTAAATTTTGTTTTACCAATTTTTTATTTGTAACAATCTTACCTCAAGTTTTCTTTCAGTTTTGGAAACAAAGGAGAAACATGAGACCATATTTATAGTTTTTCTTCTCCACTCATCCTCCTCTTGTTATCCAATGAACAGTTATAACAAAAATACATGGGATAGGAAGAGGACTTAAAATATTATTTTTAATTTGGCTCATGGAAAAGGGCCCTATTGTTATTGGAAGCCTTAGCATCTCAAGTTAAGGAAAAGGGATACTCCTCACATAAATCTAAAGTGGAAGTGTGGAAATGATCTATGAAACCAGTTGAGTGCCTCCTCCACCTCCCTGCTTCCAGTTAGATAGAGTGGGAGATATGGAGTGATCACTAGGTGTTCTGTGTTGCAGAGGGTTTTAGCAACATCTGCTCCATTTTCATCCCTGCTGCATAGCAGTTTGTTGTTTGGCTGAGAGGGACCCCAACATAAACTTTAGTGAGAGATATTTTAAATAAGCCTAAGATAACAACAGTACATGAACCGAGAACCCAGAACTTCCAGATATTCAAGCTGGATTTAGAAAAGGCAGAGGAACCAGAGATCAAATTGCCATCATCTGTTGGATCATCAAAAAAGCAAGAAAATTTCAGAAAAATATCTACTTTTGCTTCATTGACTACGCTAAAGCCTTTGACTGTGTAAATCACAACAAACTGTGGAAAATTCTTAAAGAGAATACCAGACCACCTTACCTGCCTCCTGAGAAATCTGTAAGCAAGTCAGGAAGCAACAGTTAGAACCTGACATGGAACAATGGACTGGTTCCAAATTAGGAAAGAAGAATATCAAGGCTGTATATTGTCACCTTGCTTATTTAACTTATATGCACAGTACGTCATGCAAGATGCCAGGCTATATAAAGCACAAGCTGGAATCAAGATTGCTAGAAGATATAACAACAGCCTCAGATATGCAGATGACTCCACCTTTATGACAGAAAGTGAAGAAGTGCTAAAGAGCCTCTTGATGAAAGTGAAAGAGGAGAGTGAAAAAGTTGGCTGAAAGCTCAACATTCAGAAAACTAAGATCATGGCATCTGGTCCCATCACTTCATGGAAAATAGATGGGGAAACACTGAGAGACTTTATTTTTTTGAGCTCCAAAATCACTGCAGGTGGTGACTGCAGCCATGAAATTAAAAGACACTTGCTCCTTGGAAGAAAAGCTATGACCAACCTAGACAGCATATTAAAAAGCAGAGACATTACTTTGCTGACAAAGGTCCATCTAGTCAAAGTTATGGTTTTTCAAGTAGTCACATATGGATGTGAGAGATGGACCATAAAGAAAGTTGAGTGCTGAAAAATTTAAACTTTTGAACTCTGGTATTGTACAAAACTCCTGAGAGCCCCTTGAACAGCAAGGAAATTAAACCAGTCAATACTAAAGGAAATCAGTCCTGAATATTCATTGGAAGGACTGATGCTGAAGCTGAAGTGCCAATACTTTGGCCACCTGATGTGACTAATTGACTTACTGGAAAAGACCCTGATGCTAGGAAGGATTGAAGGCAGGAGGAGCAGGGGACAGCAGAGGATGAGATGGTTGGATGGCATCACTGACTCAATGGACATGAGTTTGAGCAAGCTCTGAAAGGAAGCCTGGTGTGCTGAAGTCCTTGGGGTCACAGAACCGGACACGACTGAGTGGCTGAACTGAACTGAAGGCAACAAGTGTGTGCAATCATCTGGCTATATTGTCTGATTCAATGTGGAAGTGTAATCTAAGTTGACCCAGAGTGAAGCATGAAGCTATTGCTTGATATTTAATGTATGGGATGTAATCTCTCCTGCAAGGTGAACAAACAAGAACAAAGTGAGTAGTGAGTCATGTTTACTGCTTGGAGATATTTTGCAAACATGTTAGTTAAAAAAAATATATACTATTTACAGTAAAGAAGAGAAACAGAAGAAGTTAGTTCATTGGATCAAGTCTTTTCCCCAAAATGGAAACTTCTTTTTATTTTCCCACCATCAGCTAAGATCCTCTTATTTTCCTTAATTTTATGTTTTATATTGGCATACCCTAGTTAGCAATGGTGTGATAGTTTCAGGTGAATAGCAAAGGGACTCAGAGCATACATACACATATATCTATTCTCTCCTAAATTCCTCTCCCATCAAAACTGTCACACAACATTGAGCACATTACTTGTGCTATAAAATAGGACCTTGTTGGTTATCCATTTTTAATAAAGCAGTGTGTATATGAAGATCCTCTGTTTTAAAACCAATTTTTATTGGTGTATAGTTGATTTACAAAACAGGGTTAGTTTCTGCTCAAGCTTCAGACTTATTTGAGTCAATAAATTCCATTTTTTTTTTGTTTAATCTGACTTGTGTTCTGTGTTGTTACTTAAAGATGCATGTATCTTTATTATACAATGGGCATAGACTACTGATCCCAGCTAGAAGACACTTCTCCAGAGCAGTGGTCTTGACCTATCTTTATCTGTCTGTGGGGTCACCTCACCCTACAGAATTCTTACTTAAGAATCCCTTAACCAGTGAAGAGGTTTTTTAATTTGGTAATATAGCTGATATGATTCAGCTTACCATTTAAATTTTTTTTTATATGGACCATTTTAAAATTCTTTACTGAATTTGTTACTGTTTATTGAATTGTTTCTGTTTTATGGTTTGGTTTTTTGGCTGCAAGGCATATGGGATCTTAGCTTCCTGACTAGGGATCAAACTTGCATCCCTGCACTGGAAGGTAAAGTCTTAACCACCAGATCATCAGGAAAGTCCTGATTCAGCTTAATTTTAATTTTAATATCTTTAACCTATTTTTCAGACTCTATTTTATTAATTTGTAGAAGCATTATATGTATATGTATTAATATATAAAATGTATAATATGCCATATATTTAATACACTATATGACTACTATAATATACTATGTAATATATTATATAATATATATATACACATATATAAACTTGGATATAAATTGGATATAGGCTGCTTTACTTTTTTTCTTAAGTAACAATAGTTCCTGTTATTGCTATTGTCCAGTCGTATGCCTAGCTTCAATTATTTCAATAAATATTTTGCCCACTCCCCTATAACTAGCAGAAATCTGAAGGATAAGGCTTCTGAAAAATGTTGGGAACAATGCGAATTTCCAGAAAGTGTTTAAATAATCTATTGTACATCCACTCAATAGAATACAATGCTGCTCTGTAATGAAAAATGATGCATTTCTATAAATAAATGGGAACAATTTCTAGGATATGTTTTAAAGTGAAAAACATAAAGGTAAAAAAATACCAAATTAAGTTGTCTTGTAGAAGAAAAAAATTATGAAAAAATATGAATATCTCTTATCCTTTGTCCAAAATCTCAGAAAAGATAAACCACAAATTAATGAAATATGTTGTCCATAGACAGTAAGAATGAGGTGGAAAGAATGAAGGATGGATATAGGATAGAAAGAATAGGATGAGAGACACTTTTTTTTCCATTTATTTTTATTAGTTGGAGGCTAATTACTTTACAATATTGTAGTGGTTTTTGCCATACATTGACATGAATCAGCCATGGATTTACATGTGCTCCCCACCCCGATCCCCCCCCTCCCGCCTCCCTCTCCCTCCCATCCCTCTGGGTCTTCCCAGTGCACCAGCCCTGAGCACTGAGAGACACTTTTTGTTTGTATTCCTTTTTTGCACAGTATTGAGTTTTAGAAACATGCTATTTATCCACATACTCAAAAAATGTAAAAGAATTAGAGCAAACACAACTATTCAGGTTAGGAGAAAATCTGAAAATGAAAAACTGATGAATGAAATAATCTGTGCTTTAAAAATCATAACCTTCATTTAGATGGGAATTAAGTGAGTGAACTCTAGTGGATGAACTTGTGATAAGAAATAGGATATTTACCATCACACAGAATCTCTTCACAAAGTATTTATTAATCACAAAGAGTTATAACAATCTTGTGATTCATCCAGCCTGGCATTTCACATGACCAGGTGGTACTAGTGGTAAAGAACCTGCCTGCCAGTGCAGGAGACATAAGAGACATGGGTTCGATCCCTGCGTTGGGAAGATACCCTGGAGGAGGAAATGGCAATCCACTTTAGTATCTTTTCCTGGAGAATTAGGTGGACAGAGGAGTCTAATGGGCTATATAGTCCATGTGGTTGCGAAGAGTCAGCCATGACCGAAGGCAAAATGTGAAGAGGGTGGCAGAAGATAAGATGGTTGGATAGCATCACCGACTCAATGGACATGAGTTTGAGCAGACTCTGGGAGATAGTGAAGCCTGCTGTGCTGCCGTCCATGGGGTTTCAAAGAGTTAGAAATGACTCAGTGACTGAACAACGACAACATAACAATCTTACTGTGCACAAATCTGGTAGACACCACCTACCAAGTGGTCAAAGTCGCACAGTAATGAGACAATCAATGTGAGGCGCTACCTGATATCATTCACTAAAAAGAACATGTATCACTTGTGGGATACTCTTGCCCAAAATGCAAATACTGAATCAAATCATAAGAGAACTTCAAAACACACACCCCTAAGAGATAGTCTACATACAGTCTGGTCTGAACTCATCAAACATGTCAGGGAGGTTCAAGAGGGAGAGAATGTATGTGCACATATGGCTGATTCATGTTTATGTTTGATAGAAAACAACAAAATTCTGTAAAGCAATTATCCTTCAATTAAAAATAAATTAAAAATTTTTATTTAAAAAAAAATGTCAAGATCAAGTAACATCAAGGAAGGTTTTTCCAGGTTAAAGATATGTAAATATTCATGACCTACAAATGCATTTTGTGATTTTAGATTTCAGATTGAAAATTGGACCAAGAATTCTTTTACTATAAAGGTGACTAGTAAGATAATCGGTGGAGATGTTAAATAAGGCTAATAAATTAGATAATAATGATGTATCAAGTAACTTCCTATTTTGTCATTGTAGTATCATGTTCAAGAATGTCCTTGTTTTTAAGAAATATACATTGAAGTATTTAGGAATTAAAAAGTCTGCCTCAGGTTTAGGAAATAAGTAATGGTCAGCATCTTTATTTCTACCTTGTTTATTCTCTACCTAAGAAACGGCCTTTGGCTCTACCAGGGATGAAACAGGAGAGGGGAATGATATTAGGGACAAATAACATTTTTTTAAATTGCTACCAGTGTAATCTGCATTCATGCTTTCTGGGTTTAGTGGATTCAAGAGAGAACAGATGCTTTTATCACTTCACTAGAAACCTTCCTCTAGGACCATTTGAGTGTGCTTCTGAAGAAGGGGGCTGTGCATTTTCATCTAGCTGACTAAGTACATTTCTTCTTTCAGTCCCTGAAATTTAGTATTTCAACATGTATACTGATGTTACATCCCACTTCCTAGGAGTACTATCAAGCGGGGTTTAAAGTCCCTCATATTCTTCCGTGAAATGGAAGTCCTTGGTTTGTGGTCTCATAAACTATCTTCTGTCTTGTCTTTTATCAATACTGCATAAGATTTCTATTACCTCTCTCTGAAATGTGAGAATAGTTGCCATCTATTTGAGAAATAGAGTATTTCCTGTCACTTCAGTAAACAATTACTTCACAGTCATCAGCAATTCCAGCGCTCCAAATGTGAGTTCCTGAGCCCTAAAGGCACTCAGCAAGAAAAAGAATACTTGCAGAATCTGGCAGCCATGGGGCACTGAGGAACTCAGGATGTGAAAAATGCAGGATACTGGCCCAAGATATCTGAGATGCACATGAAAGGAATGATTTCAGTGAGCCCAGACTCTTCCCGTACATAGAAAACTGCTAAATTTCTCAGCTTGGGATATCTGGTTTTTGTTTAATTCACAAAGTATTTTGATGTTCAGACTACCTGCCCTTTGTTGCAAACCTCTATATAACCTGATTCCCCCCAAATTGCCTCAGAGCAGTTCTCCCTTAACTCTCTTGAGATGTTTTCTCTTGGGCTTGAAGTCCTAAAAATTCTCACTGAGTAAGCTGGGACTCTCATCTTTTAGGTTGTGACTGTTTTTTAAGTTGACATATTTTTGTTGATTTAGCTTTCTCATACCTTGGCTAAACTGAGAAAAAAGTTCCATCTCAACATCTTACTGTGTGTGCTATAATAATGGTCATCAGAAAAAGCAGCAGAATCTCCTGCAAATTGAAGTTGTACATATATTGAGAGATGGTCTAGAGCACATATTTGTTTCTTAAAATGCATTAAATAGTAATTGTATCATGTCTCTTGGGATTTGGTGCTTTGTTCTATATAATTTTTATGTGAAACACAGATGAAGATAGAGTGTCTAGTGGAGATAAATAACCATATTGTCTCAAATGAGAAGATCCCCATTTTTAAGGCTGAATAATATTCCATTGTCCTAGCATTCTCTTAATGGATACTTGAACATATCTTTAAAGAATATTTAATGAATTCAAGTTTTCAGCTGCCCCAGGCACCAAAGTATTAGTCTGCTTGGAGTTTTTATTTTTTGTCCCCTCCTTTGTTGTGATAAATTTCATCAGTCATCTTCCCCTCCAGGAATTAATTAAACTTAGGCTCTTTCTCCTTTCTCTTTACACACACACACACACACACATACACTTATACATATTCCTTGTTAAATCTTGCTGGCAGCAAACAATAGCAGAAGAAAGGCTCTGATAAAGCAATTAACACCAGGGTGTAAATAGCTGACAAAACCTGAAATGTGTTAAGTAGTCAGACATATTGGCATGATGATAAAGGACACAGCATTTTCCCAAAAGACAGAAGTTTTAATGTAGAAATCTAAGAAGGAAAATAAGGACAATTTTGGAATTAACGTCTGTCTAGGTTATCCTTAGATCTGTTCGATCCAACAGATAAATACTGAGCAACAGGAAAATGACAGGTTTAGAAAATTCAGAGATCTGTACAACCCAGTTCCAGCTTCCAACAACTCATAATCTAATGGCAAAAGCAGCTATAACATAATATAATAATTGCTATAATGAGTAGAGAAGTATAAAAGACTGCTAAAGAATGGGGAAAAGGAAACTAATCAGCCTTGGAAATTAAAAAAAAAGAAAAAACTTCTATGACAAGGCAATATTTGTAGAATGAATATCAATTAGCAAATAGAACTAAAGTTGGAGAGCAAGAGAGAATTAGGATGGGGAAAACTACCTTGCATTCATGGGATAAACCCCACTTGCCCATTATGTATTATTATTGGTACATATACACTTTTATAAAATATTCAATTTTATATTGGATTGCTTTTGCTAAAGTTTTAAAAGTATCTTTCATGTATGTTCATGAAGGATATTGGCCTGAAGTATCTTCTCTGTAATATTTCTATCAGGTTTTGGGATCAGAGTGTTACCAGTCTCAAAGTGTTTGCTTCAGTGTTTGTGGTAAACAAACATTTAACCTATTGTGATAGTCTACCTTTAATATCAATACAACACTTCCAATATCAACTCCAGAGCTGGAGCAAGGATCAAATGCATTAATACTTGTAAAACATTAGAATATCTCTTGATGCATAATAAATGCTGTTTGTTTGCTAATATATACATACATTTTAAAATTGTTTGCCTTTCACCAGTAGATTATAAGCTTCAGGAAAGAGGTATTTTCTCTATTTTGCTCAATGTTGTATTCTGAATGCCTAGAACATTTTGCTGACAAATTTTGTTTGTTTATTTGTTTATGTGTTTATTATGTTGACTGCATCAGGCCTTGGTTGTGGCATACGGGGTCTTTGTTGCAGGCTTCTCTCTATTTATGGTGTATGGGCTTCATAGTTCACTGGTTCAGTAGTTGCAGTGAGCAGGCAAGGCATGTGAGATCTTAGTTCCCTGACCAGGGATCAAACTCATGTGTCTTGCATTGGAAGATGGATTCTTAATCACTGGACCACCAGACAAGTCCCTTTGTTGACTAATTATAATCAGTATTTTAGTTTCAAAGATATTGATTGAGCTCAAATGCTTAGGGAACAATCTGTTTTATAATTCTTCTCTTGAAATTCTTACTATCACTTGTCTCATAGTGATACAGTGAAAATGAACTTAGTTCAACCTACAATCTAAGAAACTGGTTGTCAGGAAAACTTAAAGCTGTAGATAAACTTCGAAAGGAGAAAAAATCCTTTGTGTTGGCATGCTTTTCCTTAAGCTTGTCTTTCCTTAGATTTAGCTTCCCTTGCCTGTAGATATAGAGCTTAAAAATGAGTATATGCCTTTAGCAAGAGCTTTTTTTGTTTACTTCTTCAGTCTTTCTATTATAGGATAGAGGACCCTTGCATTATCATGTGAACAATCTAGAAGACCCAATTTCTAGTTGATTTTAAAGGATTAATATTCCTTATCCTCCCTCGTTTCACCCCCTGCCTTCCCTTCAGCCTGCCAGTCAATATATTAAGTATTATCTGTAATAAACCTGGCAAGAATTCAAAAACTAGACTAACTTCTGGAAAGTGATATAGTTCATACCTTAGACTGACCAAAATATGAAACTGACACCCTAGTATATAAGGTAGTTTCAGTATAATTTTAATAACAAAAATTCATTCAAGCAATACCTCATAACTTGTAATAGTAACCTACTTATTCTTTACTGGGCTTCTCTGATAGCTCAGTTGGTAAAGAATCTGCCTGCAATTCAGGAGACCATGGCTCGATTCCTGGGTAGGAAAGGTGGACACAAAGCCAAGTGATTGAGTTATCATTGTTATCATTCATATCAGTGAGTTATTGATACTCATTGATAACTCAATATCATTGAGTAATCCTTATCAAGTCTCTTCAGTATCCCAATTCTAAAAAAAGCAGCAGTGAAAATAGTCCACAGCAACTCTAATTTACTTTCTAAATGAAGGAAAAGTTTTGCCTATGTTCTCCTCTAGGAGTTTTATAGTTTCTGGTCTTACATTCAGATCTTTCATCCATTTTGAGTTTATTTTTGTGTATGGTGTTAGAAGGTGTTCTAGTTTCATTGTTTTACAAGTGGTTGACCAGTTTTCCCAGCACCACTTGTTAAAGAGGTTGTCTTTTTTCCCTTGTATATCCTTGCCTCGTTTGTCGAAGATAAGGTGTCCATAGGTTCGTGGATTTATCTCTGGGCTTTCTATTCTGTTCCATTGATCTATATTTCTGTCTTTGTGCCAGTACCATACTGTCTTGATGACTGTGGCTTTGAATCAGTTCTAATGAGATGGATGAAACTGGAGCCCATTATACAGAGTGAAGTAAGCCAGAAAGATAAAGACCAATACAGTATACTAATGCACATATATGGAATTTAAAAAGATGGTAAATGATAACCCTATATGCAAAACAGAAAAAGAGACACAGATGTACAGAACAGACTTTGGGACTCTGTGGGAGAAGGCGAGGGTGGGATGTTGAGAGAGAACAGCATTGAAACAAGTATACTGTCAAGGGTGAAACAGATCACCAGCCCAGGTTGGATGCATGAGACAAGTGCTCAGGGCTGGTGCACTGGGAAGACCCAGAGGGATGGGATGGGGAGGGAGGTGGGAGGAGGGATCGGGATGGGGAACACATGTAAATCCATGGCTGATTCATGTCAATGTATGGCAAAAACCACTACAATATTGTAAAGTAATTAGCCTCCAACTAATAAAAATAAATGAAAAAAATAAAATAAATGAAGGAAATGGTAAGTTATAATCTTGGACATCCCTGCAGTTCAACCATTATTTATTTTTGAGTGCTTTGGGGTCCAAATATAGTTAACTGATAGGAGAATGTTAGCACATACAACTTTACTTTTAATCCTTCAACTTGTGCTTCTTCTTTCACTCCCCATATTTTAAAAATATTGTGCATAGGTAATAAGGAGAGTATGTTTGACCATACACAATGACATCTCCAAGGAGATCAAGCAAGTGAATTTAGCACTCATCCAAAATTAAACTTTTATCATAGAGCTATAGTGCATCTGTGTGAATATGCATGTTACCACACTTTAAATCAATTTTCATTACCAAATATTATTTAAGCAATGATTATTTTTCATCACTCATCTCTCAGAATCCATAAACTAATATTGAGATTATGGCCCATGACCTTCTGGTAACTTACTTTCTGTTCTGCCAGCATCCTGCATTTAGAACATCAGTCTCATTCATGCCACCTTCCTAAGCCAAGATTTCCATTAGGTCAAGATTAATGTAACTAATGAGCATTCCGTGCCTGTGTATAAACCCCACTCCCCAACCCCAGCTCATCATTTGTACTCCCCCTTTGTGATCTGTCATTATGACACAGTCACCTTTGAGATAATGGATGTTGAGCCAAGTTTAGAAATCCTGTCACAGGCTTGATTCTCCTTTTTCTCCTCCACCTCACTTCATCAGCCACCACGCTCTAGCGTTTATACTGTGACTTTTGATTAAAATAATAAGTTCTCCTTTAAGAGCTCAGGATAAGATAAAGCATTTATTTAAATGTTACAAGCTTTGACCTTAATTTACCTGGTTTCCTGGTTATTTTCAAATCCTTCCTGCATATAGTAGGACATGCTAATGAAAACAACTACTGTACTCCCAAAATAAGTCTGACTAGTTGGGAAGTTTGCAAAATTAATTGCAAGGAATTTTCCCAAAAATTACTTGTCCTAGAAATGATCAGGAATTTAGTGACATAAATGCACAGTTTTGAATTTTAATCCATTGAGAGTGTAAAGCTACCACATCCATTTCTTTAGTACATGTGGGCATACAATCCACTTTAGAAAGCAGTAAACTAGGCAGCGGCTGTACATAGTTGAATTAATTGTATGATCTGATCTGATAAAGAGTGAGCGCTTCCTGAAAATGACATGTAAAGTATGGGAGCAAAATCATACAAACTAGCTTGCAAACATATAACACATTTATTCCTGGAAATAAACAATCTTAGACCTTGGCTTTTTCTGTCTTCCTTCAAAATGCCCTCCATCTCTTTAGGTGTTAAAAGGTTAATATAGAAATTGTGTCTGCTTTCTTCAAAATGAACGGATCCAGATGAAGCAAATAATTATCTTGAAATCTTCCTAGAAACTCCTCATTTCTAGTCTTGTTATTTCCCTTGAAGAACTCAGATGCTGAAATGATAGAAGATGAAGTGAGAGGGGAAGAGCAAAGTGGCCTTGTTGATCCTTATGCAACTCTCCCCATTTCTCACTTGCTTTCTGCCTCACTATAAAAGCACCTGGAACGGGAACTTGTCTGAAAGGCTTATCTGTGGATAACTTAAGTATGGAGGACATTCAATAATTAACCTAAAGCATCATTTCCATTAAGTATCTATTCCTGCAGGTGCATATCATTCTACTAAACCCTAAACCTTTTCACTTTTCTTCTTTTCCGCTTACCTAAAATCCTGATGTGAATTGAGTGTCAGAAAATTACAATTCAACACTTAAACCTATGCTGTATTGTATAGTTACCTAATTAATTCTTAGTTAAATGTATCATTGTTCTGAGTCTATTAAAGCTCATTGAGAGGAGGTTATACTGTCAATAGCACTGAGATAGTGTAGGTAATTAATAAATGCATGTATTCAATTGATTGAACAATATGGAGTAAAAGATATAATTTCTGTTTTCCCTTTTCAGGTCTTTACAAGTACTACTTTACTCTTATGAAGTAAAATACTTGTATCAGGAATTCACAGTGAAAAACCAGAAGAAAATAGAATTGTAGTGGATTTCTTTTCAGGCTCTAGAGCATTGAAACAGCATAAGGGTAGAAAGGAAAAAAAATGGTGGTGGGAAGCAAATCAAGTTATCCTGCTGTCTTTTAAGGTCGTAAAATATCTTCTATGGTTTTGCTTGTATATTACACCTATCAATTTAAATATTGCTCTCACTTTCAGAGTGGAAAGCAGTGAAATGAAAAATCCCTGACTTCAAATATTCCTTTAAGCCACTGAGTATAAGAGCAAATTACTGAGTTTAGGATGTCAACATTATAACATTTTCAACTCAAATGTGTAAATTCAAGTCTCATCAAACTATCTGCTAGGCCTCTGGCCAGACTTTCTTAGTGTCATCCATTTGCAAATCAATTAAGTTAACTGCTCAGAATAACTTATGAACATTCAGCAGCTCTTTAATGAATGCCCAGGCATAAATATTCCTTTAAACTATTTTCAGACACTACCCCATCAATAATTAGTGTAATATTAGAAAGCCTTCTCTTTAGCCTAAAAATATCAGGATATCAGGTCCACAGATCATGTATATTTTCATTTGGAAAATGAGAGGATGTAACCATTAAAAATTTCCCATATGTCTTTTATGATTTAAGAATTGTTTGTATGTCAATGTAGACATTAATTAGTTCTATGTGTATAATTTCACACTGGTTTGATTTTCCCAAGGATTTTTTTTGCCCCTAGTTTCTACATGGATGTAAAACTATAGATTATATCTGATAAAAGATTGATAATGCCCCTCTAAACTATTTTGCCTGGTTAAAACAGGCTTCTCCTAGTTTACCCTTCTAATAGTTCACAGGGCTCACAGGATTGCCTTGAGAGATTAGCCAAGCACACTTGCTAACGTTTTAGAAAGCAAATTTTCTGTCAATCCAGGAATGAGACTCAAAATTCATTTGACTTTTCTATGACCACATGAAATGTTGAACCACACATAGAATCATAGTTATATACCTCCACCTGCTATCACACTGTTCTGATTAAGAGGTATTTCTGCCATTCTATCATTTTTGTCTTTGCTTTCTCCCCTAAATTCCCTTATTCAGTTTGCACACGTATTATCATGAATACTCTTTTCTCCCTCAGACAATATTCTATTAAATATTTTTCAGTTTTATATCTCAGTGTCAGGAAACCGGTCCATGATCTAAAATCTTCATATGTGTATATATACTATGTATATTGCATGAGTAATTGATCTTCTATTTGTAAAGACAGTTCTGGTAAAAACCAGAAGACATTTATTCTTCCTTGGTGGGAGAGTCCTAGTGAAGGGTTCTTTATATGTCCAGATTCAGGCAATGAAGAAGGGTAGGAGACTGAGATGGGACAGCCTGTACCTTCTTTTTTTTTTTCATTTATTTTTATTAGTTGGAGGCTAATTACTTTACAATATTGTAGTGGTTTTTGCCATACATTGACATGAATCAGCCATGGATTTGCATGTGTTCCCCATCCCGATCCCCCCTCCTGCCTCCCTCCCCATCCCATCCCTCTTCTTTATCTTCAATCTCATTCTTTTTTACCTCTTGCAAACTCCTGTGATTTCAGTATCACCTGTAAGTTTTCAAAACATAGATTTATCAGCTATTTCCCTGGAATTTCTGATTCAGTGAATTTGAAACGATGCTTGAAATCATCTTTTCAAGAAATAATCCTGACCTTAGGACTAATACTCTCTTAGATATGTTCAGGATGATAATCTCAGTCCTTGGCACAGTGATTATTCAGTGAATGACTAAATTAGCTAGAAATTGAAGCATTACCTACTCCTCAATGCTATAACTACTTTTTGAGTGATTGAAAGTTTAAGGAAGCCTCCAGTCATCCATTCTGCTTAGTTGCTCAGTCATGTCTGACTCTGTGTGACCCCATATTGCTGTTGCTTGCCCTGCACCTCTGTCCATGGGTTTCTCCAGGCAAGAATACCAGAATGGGTTACCATGCATTCCTCCAGGGGATCTTCCCAATCCAGGGATTGAACCCAGATCTCCCACATTGCAGGCGGATTCATTACTATCTGAGTCACCAGGGAAGCCTGCACTCATCCATTGTTAAGCACCTACTATGGGTGAAGCTAAGGGTTTCCCAGATGGGAAGCCTACCAGTGTAGGAGACGTGAGTTCCACCCCTTGGTCAGGAAGATCTCCTGGAGAAGGAAATGGCAATCCACTTGAATCGGTTCTGTACATGGGATTTCTAGCCTGGGAAATTTTATGGACAGAAGAGCCTGATAGGCTACAGTCCACGGGGTCACAAAAGACTGGGACACGACTCACTGACTAAACAGCAATGACCATCAGTGAATCTAGTTTTGGGGACTCTGGAAAGAATCAGACAAAAAGTCTAACTTTCAGAAATTCTTAGGCTAATATGAGATGAACATTTAAAGTAATAAATAACGCTATAATATCAGCAAAATTCTATGGGAACTTAGAGAAGGGAAAGATTATTTGTGCTTGTGGTGGCAGTTCCTTTTCATACTGTTCATGGACATTACTTTGCCAACAAATATCCATCTAGTCAAAGCTATGGTTTTTTCCAGTGGTCATGTATGGATGTGAGAGTTGGACTGCAAAGAAAACTGAGCACCAAAGTATTGATGCTTTTGAACTGTGGTGTTGGAGAAGACTCTTGAGAGTTCTTTGGACTGCAAGGAGATCGAACTAGTCAATCTTAAAGGAAATCAGTCCTGAATATTCTTTGGAAGGACTGATGGTGATGCTGAAACTCCAATACTTTGGCCACCTAACTGGAAGAACTGACTCATTAGAAAAGACCCTGATGCTGGCAAAGATTAAAGGCAGGAGGAGAAGGGGATGACAGAGGATGAGATGGTTGGATGGCATCACTGATTCGACGAACATGAGTTTGAGCAAGCTCCAGGAGTTGGTGATGGACAGGGAATCTTGCTGTGCTGCAGTCCATGGGGCTGCAAAGAGTCAGACACGACTGAGCAACTGAACTGAACTGAACTATGGTGGTAGTGATGGAATTCAAGGATGGCTTGATAGGAGAGGCTGTAAGTGAGTCACATTATTAAATTTTTAGAAGTACAGGGTCAGTTGTGCTTGAGTACTACCAGTATTTCCTGGATAAATTTGCATGCAACCTTTCTCTACTTGAATTTGGGGAATCCCAAGGAGATAGTAGATCATTTAAGCATCATTCCTTCCTTTATAGATTTAGAAATGTCAAGTGCTGAGGACTGATATTTCCAAACACTTACACATATATAAGTTTTTGTATCACCTATAAAGACTACTTGAAATGTAGTTTCAAATCAGTTGTAAACAAGATTATTCCATTTTGAAATGAATTTATAGTGCTAATGTTAAGGTTGTAGATTAACACAATCCCAACCAATTGAGAAGGATCACAGATTATTCTGGCCAGTGAGTTATGTGGTAAACAGTAATCATGAGGCGAGGCCATATTCCAAGTTAAGAGTACATAATATAACTTAACAGGTTTTAAAGTAGTTAAAGGAAGATAGATCATTCTACATAGGAAAGAATCTTGTTTATTTTTTTTTAGTTGTTACAGCTATAGTTTAAGAATATTATTGTCAAGGTACTTAACCTATTAGTGTAAAAACTCAACCACTAAAAACTCCTCAGTCAGTCTAACATCTCCCACAAGGTTTCATGTGATGGAAGGGTTAATATAAGCATACCTTGATAAGTGTAACACTGTTTGGGAGCTGGAGTGAAGAGGAAAAAGAGGAGGTTACCTTAGAAATAATAATATTTTCAAAATGGAGTCCAATATGAAGGTATAAGCATTATGTATGTGTGGGGAATTCTCTATGGAATAGTAATATTGCACTTTTGGGCAACTTTGGCATATTAATGAAATTGATATAGTCTATTTTCTTCAAGACAGCTCACCTTGTCTTGAATGAAAGCAGAATTTTTTATAGAGCATTTTAGCTATGTGGTGATATAGCAGAAAGAAATTAGAGTAAGATAAGAATGCTTAACAAGGACATAGGTTATCAAGAGAGGCTCTTTAATCTTATTTCTGAATATTTTTAAGAGTAAGATTGACGAGGGAGTAGGGAATGTAACAGAGAGATAAGACAGGTAGCCTAGGTCTAGTCACAGTATGGGAGACTTAAATACAGCTGAGAGGATTAGCATTTTATTCTATAGGTAACTGGAGAGTGACTGCATGTTTCTGATCAGGGAAAATGATAGAATTGAAGCTGGACTTGTGTTATTTTATTAAGACAAGAATAACAATAAAATCTTTTCTGTGTTTTATTTAAGTAACTCTTACAATAATGTTTAAGAAACTGTCACAATTAAATATTTAAGAAGCTCAATTATAGTCTTTTAAATATAGCCTTCCTGGCAGAGTTTAAGATTTAAAATTTTCAAATAGAATCTCTAAGATCTAAGCCTATAGATAACTATTAGAAACTGTATTTCTAAGATAATCAAAACTAGTCTAGAGAGAGAGCCTTGCTCTCTACTCGTTTTCTATGTAAGCTAACATTTCAGTTCAGGTTTAAATTAGGATTTATTTTTCATATAAGTTGAACTTAAGTTATTCAGGACATAGAATAGGAGTGTTAATCGCTCAGTTGTGTCTGGCTCTTTGCAACCCCATGGACTGTAGCCTGCTAGGCTCTTCTGTCCATGGGATTCTCCAGGCAAGAATACTGGACTGGGTAGTCATTCCCTTTTCAAGGGAATCTTTCCCACCCAGAGATTGAACCCAGGTCTCCTGCATTGTAAGCAGATGTTTTACTGTCTGAGCCACCAGTACTAGTAGGAAGAGAAGGAGTTAAACATGAGACACTTTAAGGCTAAAAGGAAATATTGACAGCATTATTCAGTAACAAGGTTTGATCTGCTGCTCAGCATTGGTAATGAGCATTTTTTTAACCAAATATAGGCCATTTTTGTTTTATAAAATACAGCCTTGCAAGAACAAGAATTGCAGAAGCCATAACAGGGAAATGGAATTCATTCATGGCTATGAAGTCATGATACTTCCTAGAGAAGCATCTTCAGAATGCATATCACGAGTTTGCTGACACAAGGGTTGTGTTTGTGCATCCAAAGCTGGTATGTTGTGAAATAATCAGGAAAATTACTTGCATCTGTGCAGCCACTTTTTAAAGAAATCAATATTTGCTTGACCCTTAACGTGAAAACTTGAGGCAAGTAATTATTATCATTTTATTTTTCAAGTTAAAAGTAGAGGAAAAAATGCTTTTAGTTAATTGTGGTGACCTGAGGCATATTTGAAGCATTGCGGTAGAGAGGACAGTTCCAGATTTTCTCTAAAATAAAGAAATTATATTAAACATCCTTTGACTTAAGAGGTCAAAGGATCAGGGGGCATCATTGCGTTACAGTAAGCATGATCCACAGTAGCTGTCATCTCTTCAGCACTTGCCTTTGGTTTCTTTCAATCTGGGGTCTTAGGGTAGAAGGTTGTGTGATGAGGAGAAGACGGTTATTAGAGCCATCATTTCAGGAAGTAAGGGAAGTGCCTGATCAATGGTCAGCAGTAAATACATAAGGGATCATAGCAAAACTAGATAATCATAACTTGTCCAACCTGCATGACCTTTAATCTAATTTGGGAAAGGAAAATTGACAGGCTTAAGTTCAACAGACTTTGTATGATGTAGCTTTTAACAGGAATGCATCTTGTCTTTTCTCAGGGAAAGAGAAAGGATTTTTTTAAAATTTTCTATATAATTTTTAAGATTTCCCATGTTGTACAACACATCCTTGTAACCTATCTTCACCTAGAAGTTTTTGTACCTCCTACTCCCCAAACCCTATACAGCCCCTTCTCCTCCCCACCAGTAACCACCAGTTTGTTCTCTGTGTCTGTGATTCAGCTTATTTTATGTTACATTCAATAGTTTGTTGTAGTTTTTAGAATCCACATAAGTGGCACAGAGGGTAAAGAATCTACCTGAAATGCAGGAGACCCAGGTTCAATCCCTGGGCCAGAGATCCCCTGGAGAAGGGAATGGTTACCCATTCGAGTATTCTTGCCTGGAGAATTCCATGGATAGAGGATCCTGGTGGGTTATGGTTCATGGGGTCCCAAAGAGTTGGACATGATGGAGAGACTAACACTTTCACTTTTCATAAGCAATATCTTATGACATTTATCTGATAAAGAGAACTTTGACTTCAATTCCTAAATGATTTAAGTGAATGGAATGCACAAGAAAGGACATTCCTATATTTGGCACCAATACTTTGACCTTGGTATTGTCCAAAATAAATAGGTATAACTCATGAGGTATCAATTTTAATTTTGTCTATGTGTGATCAGCTTCTTTTATAAAGACATTGATTAGATATTCATCAATTCGTAAGATATATCTCTGATATATCAAATTTCTCTTAAAAATGCTTATAAATAGTTTGGCAATGCTAATTTTGGTAGACAGCAATTGATTGGTTATTTCTTTGTATTTCAAAGATAGCCCCATTTATATCAGCATTCTGTAACAAGGACAAGATAATTGAAGTAAATATTTAAAGATATTTTATTAACTGAGATGCTTAATAAACATCCTGAACTATAGAGAAATACAAACCCACCATTTTCCTATGAAAATATCAAAGCAAGCAAACAAAATCAAAACAAAAGCAATAGGTAAAAAGAAATACACCAACTTGAAATGTCAGAAAGTGAAAGTGAAATATCCTGAAGCTTGTCTGGAAGGGGTGCCAGACATCAGCCTATAACAACATATTTTGCCAGAAATGCAGTGGGTTTGCTGTAAAAGATGTTTTCAGCTCTCTAAAGCAACATTATTTCAAGAGTTCATTTGAGTACAACAAACATTATTATTGACAAAAACATTAGGCACATAACTGCCTTTGACTGACGGTGTTGTTCTGTATTTTGCTTTCAACTACAAAATAGTCATTTATTTTACCCTCTGCCAGAAAACTGTCATGGTCAAGAAAGAAAAACTGGACATGGACTCTGAGTTTAAATCTTTCCTTTTTCACTGGTATCTTTGGTCAAGTTTTAACCTTTTCGTGCTTTGGTTTCCTCAATAGTGTAATAGAGAAAAGAATACTTTCTTTATTGTTATAATGATTAGATGAATTAATAACTGTGAAGGGCTTGCAACAGTGTTTGGCATGTGATAAATGCTCAAAAGTAGTCAATAGTAATTACTCATAAACCCAACATTACATGAGTGGGATATGCAAGTTAGATTGTAAAGATCTGTGCCAATTTATTAATGCAGCTAAAATCTATGTCCTTCATTTCTTAAATACGGATTCCAGTGTAATGGTCTCTAGCCATTTATGGCTACTGAACACTTGCAATGTGACTAGTTCCAACAGAGATGCACTTATGTAAATATAAAATTCATGCCTGATTTTGAACATTTAAGTTACCCCTTTCAAAAAAGACTGAAAAAGATCTCAACAATTTTCAATACCGGTTTCATATTGAAGTAATAATATTTTGGCTGTATTAGCTAAATAAATATATTTTTATATTAATTTAATTTGTTTCTTTTTTTCTTATATTAATATGGATACCAGATAATTTAAAATTACATGTGTGGCTCATCTTAAATTTCTATTGGACAGGACTGGTTTAGAGAATCTCAGGCTATCTTTAGTATACTAGAACAGCCTGATTCCATTTCAACTTGACATATGAATTGCATATTTTCTAAACAAACCAGATAAATACAGATGGATAATGTAAATGCCTTTTACAATCATTCATAGGTCAAATTTTTATTCTAAAATTGCAAGAAATTAGGAAATTATGAAATCACCAGCCCATTCCTAAAGTGAGAAATGTTGGGTCAATTCAATTTCTCAAATCCTTCAACTTCACATCTCAAAGAGAGACATTTGTAAATCTTTTTATAAATGCAGTCAATTCTTTTGTTAGAAGAACATTAAATGCCTTCATACTATGTTTTCTTTAATGAAAAAGTTTATTTTTTATATGTATTTCACTGATGTTATAAATTTCATTAGGAAAATTCAATCTGTTTGGTTCTACTTAGAGAAGGCATTATTTTGGAACCCTAATCGCTCACCTTCCAAGGCTAATTTAAGGTATTTTACAATGCAGACCCTAATACATTCTAATATATGCTACATATTAGTGTATATTAGAAGTAAAAACGGAGTCATTCTTTATAAGTGCTTAGCTTATATGAAGGCTGAAAGTCACAGTGACCTGAAGATTATAGTGAAAATGGAATCAGTACTTCCGGCTGGCCCATTACCCATTCAGAGAGAGAATGTTCACTTGCTGTTTGAGAAAGTACAATAATCCAACTCCAGGGTGAATCTTCAGCTAGCTAGAGAGTTAAGGCATTAATGGGACATACATGTGCATATTTTAGAAATTATATATGATATATAAATATAAATATAGTATTTATAAACATATCATTTATAAATATAAATATATAAATATCTATATATAAATAAATATTATATATTATATATTTAATATATTTTATATAGATATATATAAAATATATTAAATTTTTATATATTAAATAATATATAAAATTTATATAATAAATAGTAAATAATATATATCTTAAAAATAATAATATATATCTAGACACATATATATATAATATCTATAAATTAACTCTTTTCTGCTTTCACTATCTTTCTATATTCTCCATAATGAAACGGTAATAAAATCACTTAAAATGGAAACTAAATTATTTGCTCTCCTACCAAAACTGCTGAGAATGAAGTCTCAGTTCCTAGTTTTCTCTGGCTTTACATAGTCTAGCTCCTGCTTGCTTCTTTGTCTTCATTATATATACTCTCCTTTTTATACAAGTTTAGGCTCCAACCTCAAAGGTCTTTCTTGGCTACATCTGTGGAGCTGTTTCTCAGTCCCTAAGACAAAACACTACTACATTTTAATTACAGAACTTAATACTAGTTGATATTTTGATTACTGTCTGACTATCCCAATGGAATTAAAACAGCTGGAAATAAGAATCTGGTATTTTTTTTTTTTTAATTTTAAGTCAATACCTACAATAGTGCCTGACACTTAACAGATACTTAATAAATATTGTTGAATAAATACTGAATGTAAGTCCAATCTTTGGTACCATGAGAGTCTTTTACACAACAGTTGTATCTAAAAAGAAGCTGTCTGATGTTAATATGTTTCTTCTTTTCAAAGCACTTTTACATGCATTAACTTATTTGATTATGAAAACCCTTGGAAACAAATAAACTATTGAACTGTTTTGGCCTTTGTAGATAATGAAAATGAATTACTAAAGGGAGACTTAATTTTTAAATTATATATTCCACCATCTTAAACAAACTCAAATATTTATTATTTGTTATTGTTCACTCACAAAGTCATGTCCAACTCTTTACAGTTCCATGAACTACAGCACATCAGGCTTCCCCATCCTTAACTATTTCCTGGAGTTTGCTCAAACTCATTTTCATTGTGTCAATGGTGTCAATCAACCATCTCATCCTCTGTTGACCCTTTGTCCTCCTGCCTTCAATCTTTCTCAGCATCAGGGTCTTTTCCAATGAGTTAACTCTTCACATCAACTGGCCAAAGTATTGGAGTTTCAGCTTCAGCATCAGTCTTTCCGATGAATACTCAGTGTTGATTTCCTTTGTGATTGACTGGTTTGATCTCTTTGCTGCTCAGGGGACTCACTAGAGTCTTCTTTAGCACCACAATTCAAAAGCATGAATTCTTCAGTGCTCAGCCTTCTTTATGGTCCAGCTCATCCATACATGACTACTGAAAAAAACATGACTTTGAATATGGACCTTTGTTGGCACAGTGATGTCTCTGCTTTTTAATAACCTTTCTAGGTTTGTCATAGCTTCTCATTCAAGGAGCAAATGTCTTTTAATTTCATGGCTGCCATCACCATCTGCAGTGATTTTGGAGCACAAGAAAATAAAATCCCTCACTGCTTCCACATTTTCCCCATCTATTTGCATGAAGTGATGGGACCAGATGCCATGATCTTGGTTTTTTGAATGTTGTCTTATGCCAGCTTTTTCACTCTCCTCTTTCACCCTCATCAAGAGGCTCTTAAGTTCCCCTTCACCTTCTGCCATTACATTGGTATCATCTACATATCTGAGGTTATTAATATTTCTCTTAGTTATCTTGATCCCAGCTTGTGCTTCAAACAACCCAGCATTTCCCATGATGTACTCTGCATATAAGTTAAATAAGTAGGGTGACAATATACAGCCTTGACATACTCCTTTCCCAATTGTGAACCAGTCTGTTGTTCCATGCCCATTTCTAACTGTTGCTTCTTGACCTGCATATAGGTTTCTCAGGAGACAGGTAAGGTGGTCTGATATTCCCACTCTTTAAGAATTTTTCAGTTTATTGTGATCCAAACAATCAAAGCCTTTAGCAAAGTCAATGAAGCAGAAGTAGGTGTTTTTCTGGAATTCCCTTGCTTTTTCTGTGATCCAGTAGATGTTGGCATATTGATCTCTGGTTCCTCTGCCTTTTCTAAATTCAGCTCATACATTTGAAATTTCTTGGTTCACATACTGCTGAGGCCTAGGCTGAAGGATTTTGAGCATTAACTTGCTAGCATGTGAAATGAGTACAAATGTATGGTAGTTTGAACATTTTATGCCATTGCCCTTCTTTGGGATTGGAATGAAAACAGACTTTTTCCAGTCCTGCAGCCATTGCTGAGTTTTCTAAAGTTGAGTGCAGCCCTTTAACAGCATCATCTTTTAGGATTTTAAATAGCTCACCTGGAATTCCATCACCTCCACTAACTTTGTTCACAGCAGTTCTTCCTAAGGCCCACTTGACTTCACCCTCCAGGATGTCTGGCTCTAGGTAAGTGACCACACCATCATGGTTATCTGGGTCATTAAGACCTTTGTTGTACAGTTCTGTGTATTCTTGACACCCAGTCTTATTCTCTTCTGTTTCTGTTAGGTCCTCACTGTTTCTGTCCTTTATTGTGCCCATCTTTGCATGAAATGTTCCCTTGGTATCTCCAATATTCTTTAAGAGATCTCTAGTCTGTCCCATTCTGTTGTTTTCCTCTATTTCTTTGCATGGTCCACTTAAGAAGGCTTTCTTATCTCTCTTTGCCCTTTTTTCGAACTCTGCATTCAGTTGGGTATATCTTTTCCATTCTTCTTTGCCTTTTGCTTCTCTTCTTTTCTCAGCTACTTGTAAGGCCTCCTAAGGCAACCATTTTGCCTTCTTGCATTTCTTTTTCTGTGGGATGGTTACTGCTAAGTTAATGATTCAGGAAAGAATAACTGCCTTCACTCACATGCCTTCACAACCAGAGAGTGCTATTTTTAGAATAGTACCAGTGGAACTTCCCTGGTGATCTAGTGGTTAAGAATCCACCTACCAAGAACTCGAAGGGGACATGAGTTCAATCCCTAGTCAAGGAAGATTACACGTGCCATAACTACTTAGTCCCTGCCTGAGAGTTCGTGCTCTGCAACAAGAGAAGTCATGGCAAGGAGAAGCCTGCACACTGCAACTAGGAAATAGCCCCCCCACCCCCGCCACAACTAGAGAAAGCTTACACGCAGCAATGAAGAGCCAGCATAGCCAATAAATAAATTAATAACAATTTAAATGCAGAACAATACTTAAAAAATAGAGTACACGTGATTAAGAACTGAAAGAGAATTTGATGACATTTTCCTTAATATTCCCACATGCAATCACTGAAACTGAAGTCCAAAGAAGGTAATTTACTTTTTCACATATGTTAGTGACAGTGAAGACTTGTTTTCCATGCTCCCTATTATTCCTTCCTCATTACCAATTAACCTATCTTAGAATTGATATCTGATTTTATGACAAAAATCATGCTCTGATTCTAATTTATTTTAAAATGCCTTCATGGATTGCATGCATCAAAGCTCTTAGAAGTATCTGTAGCAGAAACCACTAGATAAAACTGTGGTGTTTTTCAGTCTATTTGAAATATTTCTACCCATTTTTAAAACAAAAACTTTCCAAAATAAATTCAGATTTTTTTCTGTCATCCTGTATAGTCAAATCTTATTGATTGGATTTTCCTAAATGTCTTTTAAATCATCACTTCATCTTCACTGCCATAGAAGATGTTCTCATTCTTTTTTATGTAGAATCTTTCGATAGCTTGGTCTTCATTTTAAGTCCCTCAAATGCAAGTTTGATATTGCCAGACTCTCATTATAAAACAGCAATATTATGTTACTACTCTCTAACATATTTCAATAATGCTGCAATGCTTACAAGAAAAATTAAACTCCATTATATGGCACATAGTACATTTAAATACATTATTACCCTACTCAAATTCCTTTTATTTGTGGCCTGCTTGCAAACTTGTCATTTCTTCTCATATTTGGTACTTAAGTGCTTATGTTGATTTATGCCATCACAACTTTTTTGATACCTTTTGTAGATTTTTGTTTCAATTTTCTCTGATGCCATAGAATATTGTGGACAGTTCTGTGACATGATGATTATGCATGGGTGCTAATTTGCTTCAGTTGTGTCCAACTCTTTGTGGCCCAGTGGCTGTAGCCTTCCAGGTTCCTCTGTCCATGGGATCTCTAGGCAAGAATATTGGAGTGGTTGCCATTTCCTACTCCAGGGGATCTTCCCAACCCAGGGATCAAACCCACATCTCTTATGTCTCCTGCATTGGCAGGCGGGTTCTTTACCACTAGAGCTGCTTGGGAAGCCCTCATGTGAATAATATATGATGGTTGTTTTATATAAAGTCTTATAACATTCAGGTTTCTCTGGTGGCTCAGCCAGTAAAGAATCTGCCTGCAATGCAGGAGACATGGGTTCAATCCCTGGGTTGGGAAGATCTGCCAGAGAAGGGACTGGCTACCCACTCCATTATTCTTGCCTGGAGAATCCCATAGACTGAGGAGCCTAGTGGGTTCCAGTGCGTATGGTCAAAAAGTGTTGGACTCTACTGAAACGACTGAGCATGTATGCTTATATTATTCATTAAGTTCAGTTGTGGATATTTGTTAGTAGTTTTATTTCACTTGCTAGAATATTGTCTGAAGGTCAAAGGCTATGTCTTCTGCTTTTTTGTAGACAACAAATTTTTAGTTTAGGGCTTTCCAGGTGGTAGAGTAGTAGAGAATCTGCCTGTCAAGGCAAGAGAAGCAAGACGTGTGCATCCCATCCCTGGGTCAGGAAGATCCAGTGGAGTAAGAAATGGCAACACACTCCAATATTGCTCCCTGGAAAATTCCATGGACAGAGGAGCCTGGCTGGCTACAGTCCATGGGGCTGCACAGCTGAGCATGCACAGCCTTCCCAACTTTTAGTGTAGAAAGCTCAGGTTATATTTTAATTCTAGACAAAAATGATCTGAATTTGTTTCAGTGCCACTTGCTTCCAGTACACTCTTTGGTTTCTAAATCTGTTAGTTGCTTTTTTTTTTTTTAATCTGGAAAACTGAGGTGATATTTTATGAGAGTGTTGAGAAAATTAAATAAGTGAGCAGATGTGAAATGTTTAGTGTAGTATGTGCGTGTGCTCAGTTGTGTCCGACTCTTTGCGACCCAATGGGCTGTAGCTCATGTAGATTCCCTACTTCCAGAGATCGAATCCATGGTTCCTGCATCGGCAGGCAGATTTTTTACTGTTGCGCCACCAGGGAAGCCCGTTGGTGTAGTACATAGAATCAAATTTTGTTCTTTCCTTTGTTAATGGTGATTAACATGAATAATGCCTTAATAAGCTAAAGGGTCATTCTTTTCCCATACAACTTGATTGAAATGTAATCGTATGAAAGCCTTGAAGTTGGGATTACATTTGCATGTTAGTGATAAATACTGATCAAGAGATTTTTTTCTTTTCCATTCCATATATCATGTTTATTGATCAATTTTACTACCAGTTGGTTTTCCATGTATAAGCTTTCTCAATAATCTGCTACAATTTTCTCCACTGTAACATTTACAGCTTCCATCATTGACTTCTTTGGATCAAATGAGGCATTGCCTTGCTTAGGATGACTGATTACAGTGACCAGAGTACTTAAAATTAGAAAAAGATACCAAATAAAGTGATAAAATAGTATTCTTATTTTCTAAATTTAACTTCTATCAAAGGTAAAACATTTTCTCAATATTAAGAGAATGTACAATCACAAATTATTCTAAAGGGGAAATATACACTTTATATTTAAATATATTTATTTTATAAATATTTCTTTTTTGAACTTATTTTTGAATGTGCTGACTCTTCGTTGCTCTGTGCGGGCTCTTTTCTAATTGCAGCGAGGGGGGGCCACACCTTGTTGAGGTGCACCGGCTTCTCATTGTGGTGGCTTCTCTCTCTGCAGAGCAGGGGCTCTAAGGCAATGGGGCTCAGTAACTGTGACGCAGGGGCTTAGTTGCCCCATGGCATATGGGATCTTCCTGGGCCAGGGATAGAATCCATGTCTCCAACATTGGCAGATGTATTCTCAACACTGAACCACCAGGGAAGTCTGATTTTATAAATATTTCTTAAGGTGAAGTCTATCCTGGTTTATCAAATCAAGTTTTGCACTGTTTTTTTGACAGTTTCATGACTTTAGTAATAGAATGTGTACTTTATATTATTCTGTAAAGTAAAGAATCCGCCTGCCAATGCAGGAGATGTGGGTTGTGTCCCTGAATTAGGAAGATGCCCTGGTGAAGGAAGTGGCAACCCACTCCAGTATTCTTGCCTGGGAAATCCCATAGACAGAGGAGCCTGGAAGGCTGCAGTCCATGGGGTCACAAAGAGACCACAACTTACAGACTGAACAGTAACAATAATAGATACACTAACTGAGGTCTTTTAGACTTTGAAAGATGCCTGGCTACCCATTTAATCCACTTAAAAGCTCAAATAATGGATTTTCTTGGGTACAGAGTGAATTTAGGAGTGGAAGGTTTATTTGTTTCTTTTAAGTTCATTTAGTCCAAACTTGATCAAAACCAAAATAAACTTGGGAGTAAAAATAGAGAACATTTCTTCTGAGAGTTCTATATTTATTCTCCCTTTCAAATAAAGAAAATACATTCTCTATATTGGTGATCCTAATTTGGTTATGCCCTTCCTAGACGTTCAGCTGAAATAGCTCTATACATACTTAGTTTCATCATTTTCTGTGTAATCTGACTCTTTTAGATAATGTGATGGTAGAAATAATTTTTCCACTCATCACAGAGTGCTCAAGAGTCTGTTTCATGAAGCCTTAAAATGTTGGATCAACTTTTACCAACTTGCACACTTTGCAGACATAATCAGAGATGCTGATATTAACTCTGTGGCCTAGTGCCACCAAAGATCTATTAATCAGAATTTGCTCCTTATATGAAATGGCAGAGACTCCTTGTTATACTTGGATGGTCTACCAGCAAAACTTGTCTCCCTAAGAAACAAAATTCCAATCCATATAAAGTAGTTCCAGCTCCTGAAAATAAAATGGAGATGCAGGTTAGTTTATAAAACATCACCAGTATTAGAGTTAAAGGGAACCCAGGAGCATGTAATCACATACTGACAAAAAGAGAGATGACATACTGAGTGTGATGTAGTTCCAGCCTTTGACACCACTCAAATCTATAAGATGCCCCTACTAGCAATTAGCTCTACCATCTGGATCTACAGCATGTGCAGACCAAAGTATTTCAAAATTAGATCTTCTTATTTTAGAATCCTATTCTAAAAATAAGAATTTCAATACATCCAGCTGGAGAGATCTGGTGAACTTCAGTTTAAATGAGCAATTTGAAGATACTATGAAATAAGATAATTCAAAATGTGTTTTCCAATCTTTGATATATCAAATAGCCTTGACACTGGTAGAGTTATACATAGTGTGGATAGACAATGTCATATCACTTTTGAAGATGGATTCTCTTCAGTACATGCCTATTTTCCATTTGCACGATTGCCCACAGATGGTCCCATGGAAACATGGCAAGCATGAAAAATACTCTGGCAGCAAATTCCCATCAGCACTGACTTTTTCCTTGTGCCTTTTTTGGGAAAATATTGTTCAGGGTCTTCTTCTCTTCTTTGAGTGAGCCAAAAAATTAGCTCATGGCCGATAATAAGTACACTAGAAAAAAAGTAATCTGACATATGGAAATGAAAGCCTCATTACTTCCTTAAAGTTTCCTGGGGTACATCTTTATAATGTACTCAGGGAGAAAGCCTGAAATTGAAATTCTGAAAGGATCACTCTTTTAATTACCCTCAAGGCTAGCCAAATCTGGTTTCTAGAGCCATTATCATCCTAGAGAATTGTATTTATTTCCATAGTAAATCAATGATCATTATTCACATTTGATGGAGGCTTTAGAAAAACAAACAATTTGATAATAGTATTATATATAATATGTTACATATAATATTAATAATGTAAGTAATATTTGAAACACACACCAAAAAATCTTATCTATTTTGCTTAAAAGACCAGTTTAAATTTTAAACTCTTCATTTGCAGGAAAGTTTCAAGTAAGGATATGAAGGCAAGTGGTGCTAACTGACTGCTATCATTACGTAACTTGATAATTTTCACATTGGTTAATAACACATAATAATGGTGGTAATCAGGCCCACAGATGGATACTTATCCACATCAGGAAACATAACCAATTTTAATTTAACTCAATGGGGAATGAGTGCAAGGGGAATCCATTCCCACAAGAGAGGCGAGTGGTAAGTAGATAGATTCTGTACAAGATTACTAAAATGCATCTATTATATCAGGTGGTTGTGCTCACTGTTTTTTAATATTTAATTACTATATGTACACAGGGAAATGTCCCTGTTTACTATTTTAACTTTGAAACTTATAGAAGCTATTCATCTCAGAGTGAACTTTTAGAGCCCATTGTGGAGACAAGGCATACTGACACAGTGTGAACGAAAATAATCTTTACTCCTCATACGTCCATTGCAGTTTGCATGGTTTCTGAGAAAAAAAGAAAATGAAACTAAGTATGGTATGCCTTTTTATTTCATTAAGAAATATAGCAGGAGAGAAAGATGTAGAAATTATGTATTGTGTATTGAAGCTCCTTGCATGTCTCATACTGCCCTCTAAGGAAGCTTTCAACCTGGAAAATATTCAACACAAAAGACCTCTAAGTTTACTTACATAAGTGTGTACAGCGGAATATTAGTAATAGTGTATATTAATGCTCTTTTTACTGAACAGCACTAGTGGTAGCATGATATCTGAGGTGATAATATTATCTTTCCTACATTATTGCCTTTCTGCTACCACGTGAAACCTGTGGTCCAGGTAACCTAGACTGACACGTTTGAGCCTGTCACTTTAATGATTTATTTCCTGCTATTTCATCCATAGATGGTTCACATCTACTCCCATAAGCTAATTCTGTTCCTACCAATTCCTCAAATGTTTCACAAAGTTTATAAAGCCCTGCCCTAGCTTCCCCAGTTCTTGGCACCCTGTCTCTAGAGACAAAAAAAATAGAAATAAACGAAAAATGAAGTCCAGCTATTAAAAGAACCAATCACCATCCTTCCATTCCCTCAAAACAAACAAACAAACAAAAAACAACACAGCAATCATTAGAAAAAATAAAACCATAAATATACCAGGGTATGTTAGTATTTTTTTTAAGAAATAACAAACAGATATATCAGTCTCTTCATGTGATTATGCTGTATATATTTTTAAGAGCTGTATATCTTCAAAAATACATTGCAGAATTAAAGAACAGATTTGTTTTTACAATGACATTATTACCTTTCAAGAAAAAAAAAGGCTCAAACTTTCAGTAATTTAGGGGCTAGTTCTAGATAGGATGGCTCTGTTCCTGTTTGCTGGTTTGCTTGTATTTATTTCAAAAATAAAGAGTACTACGTTTCTATTACTAAGCTGTTTTTTACTTTGGTATTGATGTGCGTAACTATAATGGGAGCAGAGAACAAGTCAGCTTTGCTTACTCAGTTTCTAGAGCTTTTATTATTGTAATAATCTTTTGGAATAAAACTATGATTATTAGTATTATAATTAATGTTTTGTATTTTACATGTTTTGCATTTTTATAATTGTAATAATACTTTATATACTCTTTTATGTGCTTTTTTTTTTTTTTTTTGCTCACCATTGTGTCTGTGAGATGAATCCATACTGTTACTTATTGTATTGATCACTTTTAATTTAAGGGTGTCCCTCATTTATGTCTTAAATATATTTATTTTAAAATCCCTGTCAGGCTACTCCATAACATACATTTTATCAGGAATACTGAGTACATAATTCTGCATCAATTTGAATTTCTTACCATTACATTTCTTCAAGTGTTTGAGAATTTTGTTTCATGGTTAGTTTGAGAGAGAAATTTTCTTAGTTTATTCCTCTTTCTTCTCCTATTTAAAGGTGAGTTTTGAATCTAAATCTCCCATAACGTTTTATCACTCCTACTCAGTGGAGTGATGGTTTTAACTAGTGATTTTGATCTTACAAAAATAATTGTTTCATAACTTTACCACTGGTGACTCAGTGGTAGAATCTGCCTGCAATTCAGGAGATATGGATTCAATCCTTAGGTTGTGATGATCCCGTTGAGGAAGAGATGGCAACCCACTCCAGTATTCTTGCCTGGAGAATCCCATGGACAGAGGAGCCTGGTGGGCTACAGTCCACGGGGTCGTAGAAAGATGGACACAATTTAATGACTAAACAACAAAAACAACAACCCTGATTAGAGCTCTTGAAATGGTAGTATGGTGCTTTTTAAAAGGGTTATCTAAAGAGTTATTGGCCATATTTTGAATTCTGATATGTGTTAATAGGATGCAAAGCAAATGAGAGCTATTACTCAGTAGTAGGGCAACAATACTGAAAAAATAATGGCATGTACTGATATTGGTTAGGATGAGTCATATCATGTGAGTCTATACTCCAAAGAAGCAATGGTGATTAGACAATCTGATCAAAGCCACCAGAATTACCTTTTACGTTTGCTTTTTACCACTTGCCTCTACTTCCCTCACCATAACTCAAGTGGTTGAGTACTGCTTCCTTCTCCAAACATAGTGTTCATGACTTGTTAGAACAAATTTGCTAAGTGGAAATTCTCAGTATTAATTTGTATATATGTACAAGATAAGAAATTTAATTCAATTTAACTTAATCTTTTTTTTTTCCCTGTGGTTTAAAACAGTGAAATCAAGGTAAGAATTCTCTAGAGGAACCAAAGAATCATGAAGCTTTGCAAGACTTAAGGAAATAGAAATATCAAGCCAAGAGAAAGTGAGACAAGTTATTTAGAGGTAGTGAGAGCAATATAAACAGTAGACAGAGATAAGAGGACTGAGTTGTCCATGGAGGCAGCACATTGGAGTAAAGACCAACAGAGTATTCTGATATATGACTTACATCCTTGGAAAATCTGAAAAGGAGGCCAGTTCTACAATATCTTTACTCACAAAAATATTCCTATCAACTAAATAAAGTTGATCCTCTTGTCCCTGTTACCTGAAAGAGACTACAATAGGGAAGAACAAATCTGACTCCATATTAGATGTGTTCTATTACCTGTGATTTGTCATGCTGGCTTTGCACCTTTTATAAAAGAATGTTGCCTATAGCCTGAAATATATATGACATTCCATTCTCAGTGCTCTGACCTTAAGGGTCCACTCATATAGAGATAAAAAGTTGCAGAACAGAGAACAATTTTCTTGTTGGAGGTTTATAGGAACATGGGCTGCTGCAAGAACAAAAGATTCTGATACCAAGAAATTTGCAACAACTAACCCTGCCCCTCCCTCACCTTGCTGTTAAAAGTGCTTTGTTGACGCCCTTGAAGGGTTTGGGCTACTCAGCACCCATCTCCTTGCATGGCACTGCAATGAAACTTTATCTGCTTCAAACTCTGGTGTTTTTAGTTTGTTTCACTTCACTGTGGGCTTCCCTGGTGGCTCAGAGAGTAAAGAATCCACCTGCAAAGCAGAATCCCTTTGTCGGAAAGATCCCCTGGATAAGGAAATGGCAACCCAGTCCGGTATTTTTGCATGGACAATTCCATGGACAGAGGCGCCTGGAGTGCTACACTCCATGGGTTTGCCAAGAGTTGGGCACAGCTGAGTGACAAACACTTTTCACTTCACAGTCAGGCATAGAAACTTGCTTCAGGTATCAAGATTATCACAGACCAAAAGTTAATTTCATCAAACATTAAAACTTTTTCACTGGGTCAGGAGTACTGTGACATCAGTCAGTATGCTTATTTAATGAACAGCTATTTGCTTACTGATTCAATTAAAACCTCAATGCTGAGAACAAATATAGGTTAAAAGTGTTTGTCATCAAAATGTGTAAGACAGATAAAGAAACAAAGAAATATAGTGGGAAAGGGTAGTATGTTGAAAATTGACATGGACTGGTATGGAAATATATAGAATGGATATTTAACTTCCTCTGAAGAGTGATGGAAGCATTTCTGGAGGAGATGACATCTGAACTGGTCCTAAAATGATGCAGAGTGGTCACATAGTTGCAGGCGAAAAGCACTTCTGACCATGTTGGAACTGCTCTTTGACTGGCTTTTTGTTGCTTTTGTTATTACAATTATACACAATGGCCTCCTTCATAGAATCCTGTTCCTCTGCTGGACTGTTAAATGAAAAGTGTCATTGTTCAGGATTCTGTTCACCTGTGGATATCAGGAAGGAAAAAATTAACACATTCCCTGCCTGAGGCTTGACATTCTAGGAGATAATCGCAAGACTAATGGCCTTTTTGTTCCCTTAACTCCTGGTCTTTATTCTATAAAAGAACCTGACATCCAGACCGCATTAGATGGTTATTTTGAGACATTAGCCAGCCATCTTCTTGGTCAGCTGGCTTTCCAAATAGTTGTATTCCTTCCTGGTCTCAACACATCTACAATTCAGTTGGCGGGCAGAGGGAGCTTGGATTTGGTAACAACCTGTGAAGAAGGGGCATTTCTTTGGTAAATTATTCATGCCATTTTTTAACACCAACTTTTCACAGGTACTATAGGCCAAGTATATTGCTTAACACTACAGAACTGCTACTCTAGTTAGAGAGCAATTTAGAAAGAAACAAAGTGCATTCTATTAATTTCAATTCTTCTGTAATCTATATCAGTCTCTTCTCATTTTCTTCTTGGTAAAAACAGGGACTTCGTCAGACCTGAAGAGAATGCAGCTTGCTTGGGAAGCACTGCTCATTTTCTTAAGTTTCAGAATTTCCCACAGTTTGTGGTGATCCGCACAGTCAAAAGCTTTGACATAGTCAATAAAGCAGAGATAGACATTTTTCTGAAATTCTCTTGCTTTTTCAGTGATCTAACGGATGTTGGCAATTTGATCTCTGGTTCTTCTGCCTTTTTATAATCGAGCTTGAACATCTGGAAGTTCATGATTCATGTACAGCTGAAGCCTGGCTTGGAGAATTTTGAGCATTACTTTGCTAACGTGTGACATGAGTACAGTTGTGCGGTAGTTTGAACATTCTTTGGCATTGCCTTTCTTTGGGATTGGAATGAAAATTGACCTTTTCCAGTCCTGTGGCCACTACTGAATTTTCCAAATTTGCTGGCATATTGAGTGTAGCACTTTAACTGCATCAACTTCTAGGATTTTAAATAGCTCAACTATAATGCCATCACCTCCACTAGTTTTTATCAGAGAAGGCAATGTAACACTCCTAGATAGAAGATTCAGGCCCACAATCTATCATCTGCATGTGTGAAATTTAAAAAGCTCTGAAATATTTTGGTCTCTCATTTAAGAGAAAGGACTTCCCTTGTGGCTCAGCTGGTAAAGAATCTGCCAGCAGAGCAGGAGACCTGGGTTTGAGTTTGATCCCTGGGCTGGGAAGATCCCCTGGACAAGGGAAAGGCCAACCACTCCAGTATTCTGGCCTGGAGAATTCCATGGACCATATAGTCCATGGGGTCGCAAAGAGTCAGACACGACTAAACAAACAGCTTTCACTTTCACTTAAGAGAAAAACTTGACCTGACAGGAATTAATGGGAAGTTAATTATAATCTTTATTTACCCCATGTGTTATAATGTCGACATATTGGAAAGTTTTTGTTTTAAAAATGGGTAGAAATATTTCAAATAGACTGAAAAACACCACAGTTTTATCTAGTGGTTTCTGCTACAGATACTTCTAAGAGCTTTGATGCATGCAATCCATGAAGGCATTTTAAAATAAATTAGAATCAGAGCATGATTTTTGTCATAAAATCAGATATCAATTCTAAGATAGGTTAATTGGTAATGAGGAAGGAATAATAGGGAGCATGGAAAACAAGTCTTCACTGTCACTAACATATGTGAAAAAGTAAATTACCTTCTTTGGACTTCAGTTTCAGTGATTGCATGTGGGAATATTAAGGAAAATGTCATCAAATTCTCTTTCAGTTCTTAATCACGTGTACTCTATTTTTTAAGTATTGTTCTGCATTTAAATTTTTAAAATTTTTATTAATTTATTTATTGGCTATGCTGGCTCTTCATTGCTGCGTGTAAGCTTTCTCTAGTTGTGGCGGGGGTGGGGGGGCTATTCTCTAGTTGCAGTGTGCAGGCTTCTCCTTGCCATGGCTTCTCTTGTTGCCATGACTCTCAGGCAGGGACTAAGTAGTTATGGCACGTGTAATCTTCCTTGACTAGGGATTGAACTCATGTCCCCTTTGAGTTCTTGGTAGGTGGATTCTTAACCACTAGATCACCAGGGAAGTTCCACTGGTACTATTCTAAAAATAGCACTCTCTGGTTGTGAAGGCATGTGAGTGAAGGCAGTTATTCTTTCCTGCATCATTAACTTAGCAGTAACCATCCCACAGAAAAAGAAATACAAGAAGGCACAGTGCTTGCCTAAGGAGCCCTTGCAAGTAGCTGAGAAAGGAAGAGAAGCCAAAGGCAAAGAAGAATGGGAAAGATATACCCAACTGAAAGCAGAGTTCCAAAAAAAGAGCAAGGAGAGATAAGAAAGCCTTCTTAAGTGGAACATGCAAAGAAATAAAGGAAAACAACAGAATGGGACAGACTAGAGATCTCTTAAAGAATATTGGAGATACCAAGGGAACATTTCATGCAAAGATGGGCACAATAAAGGACAGAAACGATATGGACTTAACAGAAGCAGAAGATATTAAAGAAGAGGTGACAAGAATACACAGAAGAACTATACCCCCAAAAAAAAAAAAACATCTTAATGACCTAGATAACCACGATGCTGTGATCATTCACCTAGAGCCAGACATCCTGGAATGTGAAGTCAAGTGGGCCTTAGGAAGCACCACTATGAACAAAGCTAGTGAAGGTGATGGCATTATAGTTGAGCTATTTAAAATCCTAGAAGTTGATGCAGTTAAAGTGCTACACTCAATATGCCAGCAAATTTGGAAAATTCAGTAGTGGCCACAGGACTGGAAAAGGTCAATTTTCATTCCAATCCCAAAGAAAGGCAATGCCAAAGAATGTTCAAACTACCGCACAAATGTACTCATCTCACACGTTAGCAAAGTAATGCTCAAAATTCTCCAAGCCAGGCTTCAGCAGTACGTGAACCGTGAACTTCTAGATGTTCAAGCTGGATTTTAAAAAAGCAGAAGAACCAGAGATCAAATTGCCAACATCCGTTAGATCGTTGAAAAAGCAAGAGAGTTTCAGAAGAACATCTATCTCTGCTTTATTGACTATGTCAAAGCTTTTGACTGTGTGGATCACAAAAACTGTGGGAAATTCTGAAAGAGATGGGAATACCAGACCACCTGACCTGCTTCCTGAGAAATCTGTATGCAGGTCAAGAAGCAACAATTAGAACTGGACTTGGCACAACACACTGGTTCCAAATTGGGAAAGTAGTATGTCAAGTCTGTATATTGTCACCCTGCTTATTTAACTTATATGCAGAGTACACCATGAGAAATGCCGGACGTGCTGGATGAAGCACAGCTGGAATCAAGGTTGCCGGGATATATATCAATAACCTCAGATAGGCAGATGACACCACCCTTATGACAGAAAGCAAAGAAGAACTAAAGAGCCTCCTGATAAAAACTAAAGAGGAGAGTGAAAAAGTTGGCTTAATACTCAATATTAGGAAAACTAAGATCATGGCATCTGCTCCCATCACTTCATGGCAAAAGATGGGGAAACATTGGAAACACTGAGAGACTTTATTATTTTGGGCTCCAAAATCACTGCAGATGGTGACTGCAGCCATGAATTTAAAAGATGCTTGCTCCTTGGAAGATAAGCTATTGCCTACCTAGGCAGCATATTAAAAAGCAGAGGCATTACTTTGCCACCAAAGCTCCATCTAGTCAAAGCTATGCTTTTTCCAGCAGTCATGAACACATGTGAGAGTAGGACTATAAAGAGAGCTGAGCATTGAAGAATTGATGCTTTTGACCTGTGATGTTGGAGAAGACTCTTGTATTCCTTTGGACTGCAAGATCAAACCAGTTAATCCTAAAGGAGATCAGTCCTGGGTGTTCATTGGAAGGACTGATGCTGAAGCTGAAACTCCAATATTTTGGCCACCTGATGTGAAGAACTGACTCATTTTAAAAGACCCTGATGCTGGGAAAGATTGAAGGCAGGAAGGAGAAGTGGATGACAGAGGATGAGATGGTTGGATGGCATCACCAACTTGATGGACATGAGTATAAGTACATTCTGGGAGTTGGTGATGGACAGGGAGGCCTGGCATGCTGCAGTCATGGGGTCGTAAAGAGTCTGTCACAACTGAGTGACAGAACTGAACTAATTACATTATTACCCATGGTCTTCTGGAATGTAATGCCATCAAGCACAAGACTTTAAGGTGACCAATCAATGCCTAAAGGAAAAAAAAATGACAAAAATGCAGTCTCTTGGATAGGCTGACTTCTTCTAATTGCTCTGTAAAGCTTGACAAAGGATAATAATCCGGAAATTTTCCTTACTTTTGGTTCAAGTCAAAGGTAAGTGTTGAATAAATGTCCATAAGTGTATTAAATAACTTTTTTCATTTAAAACTAGAGGAATGAGGTAGCTCAAATCCAAGTGCAAAATTTAAATGTTATCTTACCTCATAACAACGTCAATTGAATTTACCATTTTCCTTGGCTTGTTTGGTTTTGTTTAATTTAAAGCAATAATTAGGAAATAAGAAGTCCTTGAAAACTGGAGTGGAAAATACATAGAAAAAATGAGAACAAATCTAATTATCCCAAATCTTTAATATATTGTCAACTAAAATCATTCTCTTACTTAAAATCTTGATTGAGATAATTATTTTGCAAGATAAGGTTATTTCCTATATGACTAAACTGCATCATCCATCAATATCTCAAGCTTTAAATACTAAATACTATTAGATCTCCAGTAGCATATTGGGTACCTACCAACCTGGGGAGTTCATCTTTCAGTGTCCTATCTTTTTGCCTTTTCATACTGTTCATGGGGCTCTCAAGGCAAGAATACTGAAGCGGTTTGCCATTTCCATCTCCAGTGGACCACATTCTGTCAGATGCTTAAAATTCTCCAAACCAGGCTTCAGCAATACATGAACCATGAACTTCCAGATGGTCAAGCTGGTTTTAGAAAAGGCAGAGCAACCAGAGATGAAATTGCCAACATCTGCTGGATCATCGAAAGGGCAAGAGTGTTCCAGAAAAACATCTATTTCTGCTTTATTGACTATGCCGAAGCCTTTGACTGTGTGGATCACAATAAACTGTAGAAAATACTGAAAGAGATGGGAATGCCAGACCACCTGACCTGCCTCTTGAGAAATCTGTATGCAGGTCAGGAAGCAACAGTTAGAGCTGGACATGGAACAACAGACTGGTTCCAAACAGGAAAAAGAGTACGTCAAGGCTGTATATTGTCACCCTGCTTATTTAACATATATGCAGAGTACATCATGAGAAACACTGGGCTGGAAGAAGCACAAGCTGGAATCAAGATTGCCAGGGGAAATATCAATAACCTCAGATATGCAGATGACACCATCCTTATGGCAGAAAGTGAAGAAGAACTTAGATGAAAGGGAAAGAGGAGGATGAAAAAGTTGGCTTAAAGCTCAACATTCAGAAAACTAAGATCATGGCATCTGGTTCCATCACTTCATGGCAAATAGATGGGGAAACAGTGGAAACACTGGCTGATTTTATTTTTGGGGGCTCCAAAATCACTGCAGATGGTGACTGCAGCCATGAAATTAAAAGACGCTTACTCCTTGGAAGGAAAGTTATGACCAACCTAGATAGCATATTAAAAAGCAGAGATATTACTTTGCCAACAAAAGTCCATCTAGTCAAGGCTATGGTTTTTCCAGTGGTCATGTGTGGATGTGAAAGTTGGACTATAAAGAAAACAGTGCCGAAGAACTGATGCTTTTGAACTGTGGTGTTGGAGAAGACTCTTGAGAGTCCCTTGGACTGCAAAGAGATCCAACCCGTCTGCCCTAAAGGAAATCAGTCCTAGGTGTTCATTGGAAGGACTGATGTTGAAGTTGAAACTCCAATAATTTGGCCACCTAGTGCGAAGAGCTGACTCATTGGAAAAGACCCTGATGCTGGGAAAGATTGAGGGCAGGAGGTCAAGGGGATGACAGAGGATGAGATGGCTGGATGTCATCACCAACTCAATGGACATGGGTTTGGGTGTACTCCAGGAGATGGACAGGGAGGCTTGGTGTGCTGCGGTTCACAGGGTCGCAAAGAGTTGGACACGACTGAGCAACTGAACTGAACTGACTATTAGATCTCCTTGTGGTGTGTGTGTGTGTGTTTGTGTGTGTGTGTGGTCAGTAAAGCCCACATCAGATGAAGAAGTATTCACATCAAAAAGAATCTAAGACATTGATAAAGAAAGTGAAAGTGAAGTCACTTAGTTGTGTCCTACTCTTTGCGACCCCATGGTCTGTAGCCTGTGAGGTTCCTCCATCCATGGAATTTTCCAGGCAAGAGTACTGGAGTGGGTTGCTGCTTCCTTTTGTAAAAATCAGGAAAATACATGTGTAACTTGCTCAGAAAGTATTATTTTTCAGTCACTCAGTCCTATCCAACTCTTTGTGACCCCATGGACTGCAGCATGCCTGGTTTCCCTGTCCTTTACCATCTCCTGGAGTTTGCTCAAACTCATGTCCATTGAGTTGTTGATGCCATCCAACCATCTTGGCCTCTATTGTCCCCTTCTCCTCCTGCCTTGAATTTTTTCCAGCATCAGGGATTTTTCCAGTGAGTTGACTCTTCACATGAGATGGCCAAATATCGGAGCTTCAGCTTCAGCATCAGTCCTTCCAAAGAATATTCAGGACTGATTTCCTTTAGGAATGATTGGTTTGATCTCCTTGCAGTCCAAGGGACTCTCAAGAGTCTTCTCAATACCACAGTTCAAAAGTATCAATTCTTCAGCGTTCAGCCTTCTTTATGGTCTAGCTCTCACATCTGTCTATGACTACTGGAAAAACCATAGCTTTGGCTCTACAGATCTTTGCTGGCAAAGTAATATCTCTCTCTCTCTCTCTTTTTTTAATATGCTAAGTTTGTCATAGCTTTTCTTCCAAGAAGCAAGTGTCTTTTAATTCATTTCAGAAAGTGTTGATCCTGGTGAAGGAGAATGCAATTGTCAAGTGAATTTTGCTTATTGAAATATTACCTGAGATTTTAGGTCAAATGATCAAATGATCTTTGCTAAGCAGTTTAAAGATATCTCTAATTTTCATCTTGATTGATTGATCAAAACCTGAATTCAGTAGTGACCTACTCTAAAAGAATTTGAAATGTCAGAAGTTTTGTTATATTCTGGAAACACAGATCTAAAAATTTTGATGCTAAGACACAGCTATCCTGCATTGCTCTTCTCTCCATCTCCCAATCATGACCATGAGAAGTACCTTAAACAGACTAGGGAGCCTACCATCTGTGAAATACATTTTAGTGACTGTTCTCTAAACACCGGCACTCCTTTGTAGTTAAAACAGGTTGTCTCATTTATTGTTGTGATCTTAAATGAGTTTCTTATCCTCTTTGTGCTTCAGTTTGCTCATCTATAAAGTGGGTGGGTAGTAGTGGCTACCTCACAGGGGTGTCATGAGAATTATATAAATTAATATTTGCAAAACACATAAAAATGACTGACATATAGTAAGCAGTATAAGAGAGTTGATAAATAAAATAATATAGCTTTGGACTTCTGCTCCAGGTCAAGATGGAGTAACAAGTACCAAATACATCTGCTCACCTCAAATGATTAAAATACTGGGAAAACTATATGAGAGAAATCCCATTCAAGTCTCTGAACAGCAGGCAAGCAAGGACAGCAATCCCTGAGAAATAGGAAACAAAGGAGGTGAGACCTGTAATTACCCACTGTTATTGCCTGAGGAAAGTTTCCCAGTAAGGACTCTGGAAGGAGATCCCAGACAGAGCCAGGTGGAGCTCTTCAGTTTAGGAGATAGCGCTGTGAATCTGGGGATGACAGGGTGGCTAGAACTTATAGGTCAGAGTATTGGAGAGAAGGAAGATGCAACCAAAGACAACTGCAGACAACTGCAGTCACCCTCAGGCACTCAGATAAAGATCAGAGCTTGCAGGTGAGAAACTATTCTGGGCTGGGGATACATAGCTGAAAACACTAGAGGGAAAAGTACTAGAAGCTCTCATAGAAGGAAATTGATAAAAGATGAAAACCTAGATCTACATAAAAGTATAAAGAGAATCAGAAATAGTTAATACATACTGAATTACATTTTTTCTTATTTTATCCCTTCCATAGATAATCAACTGTTCAGAGAAAAGACAGGAACAATGTATGGGAAGTTTATTGCATATATAGAAGTTAAAAGTATAAATAATAAGAGCACAAAGTCTTGGAGAAAAGAAATGAGAGTATTATGAGAGTTTTGAATAGTCAGTATTATGAGAATATTATGAAATAATTATGTGAGTCCCCTACTGTATGTGAGGGGCTTCCTTGGTGGCTCAGATGGTAAAAAATCTGCCTGCAATGCAGGATACCCAGGTTGGATCTGTGAGTTGGGAAGATCCCCTGGAGAAGGGAATGGCAACCCACTCCAGTATTCTTGCTTAGAGGATTTCATGGACAGAGGAACCTGGTGGGCTGCAGTCCATGGGGTTGCAAGAGTCAGACACAACTGAGTGACTAACATTTTCACGTTTTTCACTTTTCACTATATGTGAAATAGTGTAGTAAAACTTGAAAAGTGTAGGTGATTAGTTAAATAAATATCATAAATACATAAATAAAAATCATAAAGCAACCACTTAAGTAGAGCAACAAAAAGATAAAGTTAGTAAGCCAAAAGAGGAGATGAAAGACAATCAGAGAGACTTAATCCAAAATAAAGCAATGAAAGGGGAAAATCAGTAAAACTACAAGAAATATCAGAAGCTCTCACTTTCTATCTTCCTCCATTTTAGCTCCTTGGATAAACTTTTGTTCTATGTACTTTCTGTTTACTAGTTCAAAGTATTTAGAGTGGGTGGGCTCATGAAAATTTCTACAACAACTCCATTGTTTAGTGTTGATAGCTTCTTAAGAGTCTTTCTTGATCCTGGAGTAACAGAGCAGTGAAGTGAAAATTCATTCCTTGATATCCCAAGTCTCCTTGTCCTCACATTACTTTGTTGCTACTAATCCACACAAAGGGGACTTTTGACCTTGGTTATATTTCCAAGCCTTACTATTTTCACTTATAGTCTCTTCCTCAGGCAGGGTGCCTTTT
The DNA here is from genome assembly GCF_019320065.1 of Cervus canadensis. Classification (NCBI taxonomy): domain Eukaryota; kingdom Metazoa; phylum Chordata; class Mammalia; order Artiodactyla; family Cervidae; genus Cervus; species Cervus canadensis. The sequence continues at coordinate 28,214,974 of NC_057401.1, read as the reverse complement.
ACTTCAGCTACTTTACTGTGTGTGTGGTGTGCTCAGTCATATCACTCTTTGCAACCCAACGGACTGTACCCCTCCAGGGTCCTCTGTCCGTGGTATTTTCCAGGCAAGAATACTGGGGTGGGTTGCCATTTCCTACTCCAGGGGATTTCTTGATGCAGGAATGCACCTGCGTTGGCAGGCAGATTCTTTACCACTGTGCCACCTGGGAAGCCCTGGAGTGAAAGCAAATGAAAATAGAACCAAGTACAGATAAACAAATCTGAGACAGAGTGTTTGTTGTCAATTTTTTGGTGTTTTTTTTTTAAATCTATCTTGTCCATTGCTAGTTCCCCCAAACCTATAGCATTCATGAAATGTTTAATTCTGCGTAATTTTGAATAAATGAATGAATCTTAGATTACACAGTTTATATAGTTTCAATGTTGTAGTTTCTTTTTCATGCCCCATGAATTTGTAATCCTTACTCTAGTTCTTTTTTGGTAGAAATGAACAAAGATGAAATTTGTGCTTAAATATTGAAATTACATGTAGTAGCCACATGAACTTGAATGAACTGTTTAACTTAACTGAGTCTTAGATTCCTCATTGCAAACAGAAAACTATTTAAAAATAAGCTAATGCATATTACAAAGAAATTAAGAGTTTATTTGGGCAAAAATTATTGGAATTGGCTAACAGAGCCAAGGGGCTTTCCTGGTAGCACAGACGGTAAAGAATTCACCTGCAATGCAAGAGACCTGGGTTTGATCCCTGGGTCAGGAAGATACCCTGCAGAAGGGAATGGCTATCCACTCCAGTATTCTTGCCTGGAGAATTCTTGCTCATGGACAAATGAGCCTGGCTGGCTATAGTCCATGGGGTCACAGAGTCAGACATGACTGAGCTACTAATGGTTTCAGTTTCAACAGAGCAAAACTGGAAGCAGTTAGGAGCACTTCCTGGACAGAAGCTAGTGAAAAGACTTATAGAGAGGAGGAGTAAGCAAAGCCAGGAAATAATCTGATTGGCTACATCTTCAACATTTGCCTTATTTCAAAAAGCCTAGTTTTCTGTGATTGTTTGTCTTTAGGTTTTGAATTTTAACCTTAAGTCATTGACATACTTAAGTTTCAGTTTGCTTGCTAGGCTGCTACAGTATTAGAACCAACTCTGTCTAATGACCTCCTTGTTTAATTAATTTAACAGACCATTATAATTACCTTAAAGAGTGGTTGGAAGGGTGAAAGTGGATTATTTCCTTAAATGCAATGGCAACTATGAATGAAAACAACAACAATAAACACATTCCTTTTACAAATATTTCTTTTACTTTTCTTTTGTATCTGGTCCATGAAGGACTAAGAAAAAAAAAAACATATATATATATATATATATATATATATAGTGTCTTCATTCTCCTATGTCACTAAGACAAAATTAAGTCAATTTCTCACTCTCTAGAGTTTACAGTTTATGGAACACTTCAGTTAGCTTTTAATGCCCCAACTCCTCATATATTTTCCACTTGCCTCATTAATGTTCTGTCTTCTACCTTCTGACTCACAGAGAGCTTAATTAACTCAGTTCTGGGGTTACCTATTTGCTGACTCATTTTATCTTTTACAGTCCCCTAACCTTCAATCCTTTGACTTTGCACTTTGCTTCAGTTTATCTCTCTAGGTTTATTTTGTTTCCTTGAGGACGCATGTGGTATATTCTTCAGAATGAAACATATATTCACGTTTAAGCATAAATTTATAAAATTTTAGGTGATCAGAGGTTGACTAAGAGAACCACTCCTCTTTAGAAACAAAAGTTAAAGTTTTCTCAATAGTGAAAATTAAAAAAAAAAAATAGGAGTTCGTGTTATGAGGGAAGTTTGAGAGAAAGAGAATGCCAGCAAGAAAACATGCTAAGAACATGGAGCAGAGAAAATGGGCTTTAAGAGCATTCACTAGTAGAGAGAAGTCTGGAATTAAAGGAATAAAAAGAAGAAACTGTTGGAGTCATGGAAAAGTAGGTATTTCTGCATGACTTCTGATTCAGTTCTTGAATGTCTAAATAAAGCATATTTAACAGTTAAGGTGTGGGTTGTGTCCAACATGGAAAAGTTCTGCCAGACATAATTTGAGGTTCTGATTTGAAGACATATAGAAGCTATAAAGTGAAGTGAAGTGAAAGTTGCTCAGTCATGTCCGACTCTTTGCAACCCCATGGGCTATACAGTCAATGGAATTCTCCAGGCCAGAATACTGGAAGGGGTAGCCTTTCCCTTCTCCTAGGGATCTTCCCAACCCAGGAATTGAACCAAGGTCTCCTGCATTGCAGGCAGATTCTTTACTAACTGATCCACAAGGGAAGCCCAAGAATATAGGAGTGGGTAGCCTAGAGGATACCTATAGAATTATAGCCTAGAGGATACCTATAGAATATAGAATATAAGAGTGGGTATCCAGTGGCTCTTCCTGACACAGGAATTGAACTGGGTTCTTCTGCATTGCAGGTAGATTCTTTACCAACTGAACTATCAGGGAAGCCCTGTAGAAGCTATAGCTACAGGTTCTATATCTAAGGTTGAAGGGTAGCCATTTTAAATAATTTCTGTGATTGCACATAAGTACATCTTAAGTAATGTGGATTTTCTGCCATTACCACATTAAAAGATTAGCCTGGAAATGTCAATAGAACTTTTTAGTGGCTTTCCCATAGAGCATAATTAAGCCCAGAAAGTTTTAACTCAAATGAGAATGCACAATTCAAGAGAATCAATATCCGGAAACCAACTCCATTTTATTTCTCCTTAAGGCGTTGCTTCTCAGAGTGTTGTCTACCACCTACCTGCTACACCCTGGATGTTTGTTAAAGATGTGGATTTCTAAGCTCTACCTAAGTCTCACAGAATCACTGACCTAAAACATAAAAACAAACAAACAAAAAAAAGATTCTTCAATTAAGGTAGTAGCTCTACGAGTCTAATGCTCAAAGTACCCAAAGACATCTGACTGTTGAAATACTGATGATACACTTGGTTTAAGCTATTTTTAGTTTAGTAAATGAGCAAAACATCATATTCTAGCCATAATTATGCTAGCAGGTGTGCATCAGGTAATCAACTTGTCTGAATATACATCTTGGCTTCATACAGGCTGTATGAAAATTACTAAGGGAAAACTGCTGGCCTTCCTATCATGATCATAGGGTTGGGGAGGGGACATCATAGAAAACAGTGTTCAATTAGAGAGTATTTGTTAGGGGAAGATCTGCTTGTCTCATTAGTTATATTTTAAGATGACACTTCATGGTCATAATGTAGGAACCTATGCTCAGATGTAGGTACAAAGCTTAATGTAAAAAGTCAGATCCCTAATAAGACAAAGAACATTACTAGATACTCTGAATGTGGGAGGACTACATATAGTTTAATAAAATGAATATTTAGTCATATAATTCTGCTCTCTTGAGCCAGTGCAAGTAAACTTACTTCTTAGATACTTGTACTTTTTGTCCAGATCTATGAGTGAAATGGTTCCAGTTATGATTAGCCTTTTTAATATCATATGATTTTCACTTCAACAAAAATTTTGGGGGTACTTGTTCTCTAGGCATTGGGGAAACTGGTGGATAAGAGAGAAAATTCTTAGTGATTTAGTAAAGCTTGAATTGAATGGAAGACATATCATTCCTGGTTACTCCCTTCTCATACTCATCAGAAAATAATATGCTAGTGATAGCACTTCTGTTCTGGACAAACACATATATTAGGTTGTTAGCATCATTGGCAACCATACCAGCCTTGTTCTGTTAATCTTATGGTCAGCTAAAAATTCTGGTGGTCCAAGTTCAAAAATCAGAGGATCATTGATAGAGCAGCTAATGTAGTCTGGGAATTAGATTCTTCCCGAAGAGGGCAATAAAAACATTGAAGAGACTGATTGAGTACATACTGAAAAAGAATGTAGTCTACTTTGGATAGAATGGTTTCCAAAGTGTCTTAGTCAGGAGTCATTTTATTCTCAAGTAACAGAAATCATATTGGGTCCAAATGTTAAGAGATCAAGGTCTCTGATTTATACTTTGTTCATGTGGAAGATGCATTTATTCTTTCTGCTCATGCACAGTCTTCACTCTATTAAATAAAGGATTAATCCATCTCCAGCTTCATCTTGCCTTTTTAAAGCTTTATTAAGATATCATTGATACACAAGAAGTTGCATACATTTAATTTACACCTCATGAGTTTGGATATACGCGTATATCCTTGACACCATCACTACAATCAAGGTACTAAACATAGCCAATACCTTCACAATTTTTCTTGTGTTCTTTGTTTGTTGTGTGTGTGTGTAGGTGGGTGGGTGGCATAAGAATACTTAATATGAGATCTATCTTCTTAACATTTTGAAGTGCACAAACATTATGTTAACTATAGATACTATGTTGTTTAGCAGATCTCTAGAACTTATTCATCTTGCAAAGCTGCAACTTTATACTCATTAAACAATAACTCCAAATCTCCTCTTCTCACCAATTCTATTTACTGTCCCCATGTATCTGATTATTTGAGAAACTCAATAAAAGTGGAATCATGATGTACTTATCCTATCAAATACTCAACAGAAATTATATAGCCAGTCTCAGGCGAGGAATCGGTCCAGTTGACAAGTGTTTACCCCTGGATCATCTAATTCGGATGATCATAGTGACAAGGTGTAAACATTCCATACATCAATGATACTTGGCAAAATACCAACACTAGATAAGCCTTATTATCTTGACTTCTCAATACCTACAGGTAGTAGTTGATATTTGCTGAGGAAAATGATACAACTATGCCAAATATTTTCTGATTGAAATATGTCATCAGAAAAGTCAAAAGACACTTGAATGTGACCAGTGTAGTAATGGATCTTCTACAAGTCTCCCCTTTCTGCGTTCCAAGATTTTGTATATTCTCTCTCCATAAACAATCCTCTTTCCTTCTTCACCCTCACTTAGGAATGACAGGCTGGTCTCAAAGTTGATTATGGAAACAGAAATCATCTGCATCTCCAGGCCACCCTGGACATCACCATTAACATCATCAACATCGTCATCATCGTTGTCATCAATTATAATGCTAGTAATGGCATCAGCAATAACAATAGCAATTGTGCCTGTATCATTTTTTTTTCATTTGTTACAATGGAAAATGTCACCTATCAATTCTACTAGCACTTATGTCTCCATCTCCTTTCACTTTTTAAGATACCTTTTTCCTGCAGCTACACTCAATTGCTGTAAAAATATGAGATAATACAAATTCTTCTTAGATTCCCTGACCAAGAATATTTGGGAAACTACAGAGATTCATGGTTCACATAAGCATTTTAATAGGTCTAACACCATATACAAAAATAAACTCAAAATGGATTAAAGACCTAAATGTAGGACCAGATACTATATAATTCCTAGGAAAATAGAGGCAGAACACTCTTTGACATGAACTGCAGCAATAATTTTTTTTTTAATCTATCTCCTAAAGTAAAAGAAAGAAAAACAAAAAATAAACAAATCAGACCTAAATAAACTTAAAAACTTTTGCACAACAAAAGAAACCATTGACAAAACAAAAAGACAACCTAATAAACAGGAAAGATACTTGCGAATGATATGACTAGTAAGGAGTTAGTATACAAAGTATGTAATCAGCTCAACAAATAAAACAGTTCATACAAGTCAATATCAAAAAACAAAATGAAACTCACATTTTAAAAAATGGACAGAATAATTGAATAGACATTTTTTAAAAGACAAAATGCAGATGGTCAACAAGCAAATGAAAAGATGCTCAACATCACTAATCATCAGGGAAATACAACTCAAAACCACATGAGATATCACCTTATGCCTATCAGAATGCCTACCATCAAATTAATACAAATAGCAAATTTGGGGGAGGATATGGACAAAAGGGAATCCTCTTATACTGTTGGCAGAAATGTAAATTGGTGTAGCTACTGTGGAAAACAGTATGGAGGTTTTTTTTTTTTAAAGCTAGAAATGGAATTACGGTATGACCAAGCAGTTCCATTCCTGGGTATATATACCAAAAACAAAGGCAAAAATACTTAATCAGAAAGATACATGCACCCCAAACTTCATAGCAGCATTATCTAATTATCTACACTCACCAAGATACAGAAGCAACCTAAGTGTCCATCAACAGATGATTGGATAAAGATTTGGTGTGTGTGTGTGTGTGTGCGCGCGCGCGTGCACACACGCGTTTGGTAGCTCAGTTATGTCTGACTCTTTGTGACTCCATGGACTATAGTCCACCAGGCTCCTCTGTCCATGGAATTTTCCAGGCAGGAATACTGGAATGTGTTGCCAGTCCCTTTTCCAGGGTCATTTACTTTCATTTAAGCTTTATTCCGTTTCACCTGCAAATGTTTTTCTCTGCACAGTTAGACACCTGGGTTTACATGTACTCATATGCTACCAATTTGACAATCTAAGACAAAGACAGTATCTTCCTCCCAGTTCCAGTTGAATATGTTCCAAAGAAGAACTTGTGCTGATCTGGCTTGGTCTAACCCATGTAATCAGTGACAGTAGCTGCTGAAGTGAGACTTTATCTATTAACTCTTGATGTAAAACAGTCAACCCCAAAAGTTAGTGGATTAAATTGCAGTCATTCATTTCTAATATAATTCTGTAGTGCAGTCATTTTGAATTGGGTTTACTGGGTAGTTTTTCTGGTCTTGGCTGGGCTTATGTATATAGTTGGGGTCAGCTGCTGATCACTGGAAACTTGCTGGCCTACAGTGGCCTTAACTAACATGTGATGTCTCTGCTGAATGTGGTTTCTCATATTTTAGCAGGTTATTTTGGGCTTCATATATTGTAATTGGACAGGGCTCCAAAAGAGAGAGTAGAAATATGCAAGGATTCTTGAGGCCTCTGCTTGGATCTGGACTTTACCAAATTGTACTGTGTCTTATTAGTCAAAAATATCATAAGGCCAGGTCAGATGGAAGAGGGAGAAAGAGGTAGGTTTAATGGCAGGTTAATGGCAGAACTTGCAACTAGATAAGGGGAAAGGCAAAGGATGTCAACATCTATGCAGTCACCCACAGAGGTAGCGTGTTGAGAAGAAATAGCATAGCACGCACACAGCTAGTGAGATAATCCCTTCGGCTTCACTTTTATTTCTGTTTCTGTCACCTATCTTCTATGATGACTCATTGGAAAAGTCCCTGATGCTGGAAAAGATTGAGGGCAGGAGGAGAAGAGGGCATCAGAGGATGAGATGGCTGGATGGCATCACCGATACAATGAACATGAAGTTGGGCAAACTCCAGGAGATTGTGAGGGACAGGGAGGCCTGGCATGTTGCAGTACATGGGGTCACAAAGAGTCAGACACAACTGGGCAACTGAAAAACAAAAATAACAACATGCATTGCTCAACAAATATTACTAGTGCTTTCCTGCCTTAGTACTGAGCTTTGGCTAACTGCCCATGGTTCTGATGTTCCTGACACCTCGCTGCATATCTTTTAGCTCTCTGGCCTTTAAACCCATTTTGAGTGGTGGTCTATGGAAAACCCACCACCTCTGGGAAACTTCATATGATTACTCCAGGTGAAGGAAACTTTTTCTCCTCAGGACCGGTAGCAGTGGCTCTCAGTTTCAGTGGCACATTAAAATTTTGTGGGAAAAAAATTAATGCCTAGGTTATTGCTGCTACTGCTGTTTATTTGCTAAGTCATGTCCAGCTCTTTGTGACTCTATGGACTGTATGTAGCCCACCAGGCTCCTCTGTCCATGGGATTCTCCAGGCAAGGATGTTGGAGTGGGTTGCCATTTCCTTCTCCAGGGGATCTTCCTGACCCAGGGATCGGAACCATGTTTCCTGTGTCTCCTGCATTGGCAAGCAGATTCTTTATGACTGAGCCACGTGGGAAGCCCCTATGTGACACCTTAGACCAATTAACCAGGATCCCTGGGAGAAGAGATCCTATCATCAGCTCCCCTGGTGATTCTAATGTACAACAAAGGTAGAGAGCCCCTTTTCCAGAATAATTGCTGATAAAGTTACTCATTTGTTAATTGCCAATGCAGGATTACAGTGGTTTGTTTCCTTTTATACTGTGAGCTCTTTAGGGCAGGCATCTTGCTTGTTGCCTTGTACCTAGCTGGCACTCAATATGGGATTGCTGATAAAGTGAGCTAGAATTAAGATCCATTTTTATAATATAATTTAAAATGGTCATATAAATTTTAAATGAAGCATCTTTTAAAAGCTCATACATATTCTTATTTTATAAAGTCAGTAGATAAATTAATTTCTCAGAATTATTTATAAAGTCAACCAAATTTTTAACATTAAGAAACTGATGTGTATTTTTAATATATTAGTTTGCAAATCTATTTTTTTTCACATAGATATACTTGATTTTTTCTTCCCAGCTACTATTACATTACAGGAAGTCTTTATTTTACGTTTCTTTTCAATGATTCCCCTCTGTGGCCCAGCATAGTGCTAAGTGATTGCTATATTTATTGGTATATTTTAAAAATAATTTTTAACTAGATTACAAATAATTCCTGTATATATAAAACTTCCATAGAATTAAACATTGATTGTTGCAGTGGCAGCATGGATGACTAGAAAAATGTGAGTTATACTTGCCTCCAGACATTAGAAAACAATATTCAGCTAAGCAGGAAATCAATTCTAAAATACAAATGTTCCTTAACAGTAGCAGTAGATGAAGCAATGACTGACTTGAATTGCTAAGTCATTTCACACAATGATAGCAGGGTAAAATATTTCGAAATTGTTCTCACTGAATATTCTTCTATTCCTCCCACATACACGGAAGAAAAAGAAATCACTATACAGTCAAAGTAAATTTACATACATATATACAATCTGAACTCCCTCAGAGGAATGAGAACAAGAAAAATTGTCTTTATTTCTTTGGAATATATTTGCTTAAAGAACAGAGACCTTGTTCCTATTACACTGAGTACTCATTCTTCTGTAGCTGGAGTATAAAGGTGGATAAGATAATAAAGAGGAAGGGCAAATAGAAGATTTCTTTATGTAAGAGTGTCTGTAGGTGGAGTATGTGTTTACACATATTTGACCTACACTTTAAAAAGACATTAATTCATCACTCAGTAAACATTGTACTGTTTCAACTTCCCTCAAAGGAAAAAAGTAAAAAACAGCAACAAAGACCAAGTTAGGTATATCTAACAAAAGGGCAGAGAAGGATTGATGTCCTTGAAAAGAAAAAATTGTCCTTACTCACAAAGGCCGTGAACTATAAGCAGCAGCTTTAACATGTGTCAAACTTGACTCAAGACTTTCAGATTTCATAACCAAGAATGAAAAAGTTCTATCTAGACTCACCCACCTAGACTCAGAAAGAGATAGGCAAAGTGACTCAGCTATATTTACAACTATTTAACTTGCTGTTTGCTGGTATCGTTTGATTTTCCTATTATTTTGAACTAATTAGTGATCAATATGAAAAGAGCAGATTTGGGAAGACTAGTGGGGAGACACATCAGGAAAATTAAATACTTTATAAAAAACCCTGTTTTTCTTTATTTTGTGAGAGGGAGAAAATAAATATATAAATTATGAGTTTTTATAATCCCCTCCCTTTCCTCCCTCATAGAAGAGAGTTTGCTAGTACTCGATCACTCAGGTTTTAGTTATACAGAATCAAGCTAGTGGGTGATGGAGGAAAATACAAAAGATTAGTAGATTTCAATTTGGAAAGAGCTTTTGCTCAGAGAGGTTGTCTTGAAGTAGAGAAAGGGAATCCAAAAAACAGTAATAGAGTAGAACTGCTAATATTATACTAATGGAATTGTTGACTGTATGAGGCCAAAGGAAAGGAAGTGTGGGTACGATTTTCAGATTCATGGGTTGGGCACCTATGGTATGTGTGTATGTGTGCGAAGTTGCTTCAGGCATGTACGACTCTTTGTAACACTATGGACTGTAGCCTGCCAGGCTCTTCCGTCCGTGGGATTTCCCAGGCAAGAATACTGGAGTGGGTTGACATTTTCTTCTCCAGGGGATCTTCCCGACCCAGGGATCAAACCCATGTCTTTTGCATCTCCTACACTGGCAGGCATGTTCTTTACCACTATTGCTACCTGGGAAGCTATCATGGTATAGTAGTATTAAAATGAAAAATATAGGAAGAACAGTAGGTTTGAGCATAAAATATAGAGTTTAGTTTTGGATGTGTTTGGATAATTGTGGAATAAACATATGGAGAAAGCATTGGATGGGTGAGTCTGAAGTCAGAAAGAAGATTAAGTGGAGCTGGAGACTTGGGAGTCTTCAGTATCATAACAACTAACACTTGAATAGTGTGTGCTGTGTTTTAGGTACTTCAGTAACATTCACATCAGAGATCCCGTCATTTCAGTACAGGAATCTTGTGAAGAAGATGCATCACTATTATCATCATCTCCATTTCAAAGATGACCAAATTTAGGCTCAGAGAGGTTGAGTAACTTGCTGTAAATTATTGAGGTAGGACTTGGCAATGGGAATGGAAATTGTTGGGTAAAATTAATTTAAAAAAGGAAGATATGAATATGTCTATACAGAATAACTTAAAAGAGATTAACTCAATTAAGTTGGAGATCCCCTCCAACCTGGACATCAAAGTGACACAGTGGTATATGAGGAAGATTATGTGGAGTGTAAAGAGGTAGAATGGTGTAGGTGGAGGGTAAGTTTTACAGAAACTAAAGATGAAAAACCAGAGTTAGAGACAAGGGCTTTGATTTGGGAAAACAATAGTGAAAATGGAGTTGGCTGACTGAATATAAGACAATTTGGAGGATAAGAGTAAAAAAGGAAATGTGACAAATTGTATTTAGGCATAAAACCAGGAAGGGTAAAAAGAGTAATTGTAAACTTAGTTTCTAGCTTGGGTATCAGTAAAAATCTCGTACCACTAAAAAATATAGGAATATTGAATAGGAAACTTGTGGTTTAGGAGAGTGAAATAATTCAACCTTTAATACTTTAAAATTGAAGGGGATAAAAGACAACAACAACAGAAGGGGTGCTTTAACTAACGTATTAGAAAATTGAATCATGGAAGTCAAGGGAGAAATCTCAAGAAAGAAGTGTATTGTTTTATTGGTGGAATAGAAGACAGCTTCAAAAGAAAAGAGAGATTGATAAAAATGTGAACTGTGAAAAAAGCTAAATGAGGCAATAAGTAAACTTTTGTAACATAATAGCGGTAGAATTTTAGAAAATGAGGCAAGAATAATGATGAAAATGCAAAGGAAACAGGTCTGAAATGAAATGAGAGAGAAAGGGACAGGACTGGATTGCAGCTACAATGTATAAAAGAAAAATTTTACCTGACCAGTGAACTGGTCAAGTTTAACTTTGATACTATTGTAGTAGAGAGAATGAACACAACTTTGCTGAAAGAATAGGTGGGGGCATTTTTAAGTGCTAGGGTGAGCTCCTGGAAAAGTAATATTGCAGAAAGTTTGGTCAATGTGATTAGGCCATCCGTATGTTTGTTAGCTGGCATTTATTGAAATTAGGTTCCTACCCTTCCTCAGAGACTAGGAGGCAGGAGCTCTAATTTTCTTGATGATTATATTTCAAAAGAGATGACCTCTAGTTTTTTTGAGAAAGACATTCCAGGTTT